>NC_141621.1:901038-1026038 GCF_047967505.1 Dipteris shenzhenensis
ATCACATCGTGCCAATAATAATTTGTGAGCCCCCTAAATTGCTTGACCCTTAATTTACTCTCTTTATTTTATTTGATAAGGGAACCTAAATGGCCACCATCTTACGTGGCTACACCAAATTTGAATCACTAAATTGCCACCTTCTTAACTAATTGTTCCAAGTGATTCCATGGATTTCCCTTGTGCACCATCATGACTACCTATATAATATGGCCATAAGCATTAGTAAATCAATAGCATGAAGGTCATATTTCTTTCATGAAGTTTTCCTAAGGGGGGATTCTTTTTTATGAGTTTTTATAGAACGAGTTTGAGAGTTTTTTTAACTTTTGGAGAGTGTGATAGCAAGTAGAACCTTCAAAATCATGATCCAAGTAGTCTATTTCAGTGAAATGTTCAAACAAAGCCCATGCTCTTCCATACACTGCGATCCATTTCTTTGATCCATAAACATAATAATTTTGGGGACTAGAGGGTTCTGATAGAGGCATTCCAAAAATTATAACCGTTTAGCATTGCCTATCAAAGGTTAAAAACATTGCAAAATAATGTGAACTATCAATCCAAAGAAATATATCACTTAATAGGAGAAGCTCCATGATATCAAGCTAGTTTGTCAGGGTTGTCAGATACATATATATATATATATATATATATATAAAAGAGAAAAAAAATGAAGGATTTTTTTGGATGTTTACCATTTCACCATTTTATTTTTAATTATTTTACCTTAGTTTATTTATGTGCAATCTTTTGGAAACTGTTGTGGGTTTTGAAGGCCCAGGAGCAATCTAGGCATAGGATCTATGACACAGGATCAAGGCTGACATTTAAAATTCATTTACTTATCCCCACTCCTACTAGGAGCAATCAGCCCCCCATTTTATTTTAATGTAGGAAATGATAATTGGACAAGTTGTCTGTCTGTAGGAATTGGACAAGTTTGGACTGTGACTCTGCGCTTCAATTCAAAGAACCCAAACATAGAGAACATGGCTAGTCGCCCAAACATAGAGAACATGGCATAGGTGATTGAGTCTCTTATCGAAGGAGTGTTTGAACGATGAAATTTCGCACCTTCTTCCTCTCCCCCATCGAGAGACCTGTAGTGTCCTAGCCATAGTTGCCTGGGAACTCTCTGGTGAGGTAAGAAGGATGATGCTTTAAGAAGGCCAATGGCTACCTATATTGACCTTGGAATTGGCTCGCCAGTTGGAAACGTGGGTTTGGTGTTGAAAGTGCTAAGACTAGCTCCTTGACCTAAAATCGATGCCAAGAGCTTCCATGAACGACTGCTTGTCCATAGCGATTGAGATTTTTACTACTTGTCCATACCAGCTTATCAATGAGATTTTTACTACTTGTCCATAGCAGCTTATCAATGAGCATGACAATTTCATCCGTGAGATCTTTCAGCACCTTTTAAAGATTTGCATGTGCAATGGAGCGTTGTCAGGCATGTGCACTTGAGCATTGTCAAATTTGTGAACGGATTTTCGGCACAGCAGGGAGGATGTTGATTGACAATCACGTTTCCTATCCTCATGAATGCATTGAGTGGCAAAATGGGCCCCATTTTTGCTAAAGGTGAAGTCTAGAAATCACTCACACTGACGACTCCTCCCCTTTCTCACACCCCTCCCCTTTCTCACACTGATAACTCCACACAGTGCCACTTCCACCCCTCCCCTTCTTCTCATCTCTTTCTCAATGTCACGTTGGGCCTAACCATTATGTGCTTCCCACTTGTGTATTGATGAGACCTCCTACGTCAAAGAAGCGTATTTTCTTGTTGAGGGGAAAACCTTCTTTGCCATAGCCAGAACACAGAGAGATCCTTCTTTGGTGGTGAGTGGCTCTTTCAAATATCGTGCTTCCTCTACATATACTTAAAAAGCCACACAAAAGCATGCACTTTGAGTGCATTTGGACTGCGTGTTAACACGTGGTCCAAATGCATGCATGCCTCCCCTGTAGCTTAACCTCCCCCTCCATAGCCTCCTATCCCAATCTCCAAAGCCCAATCTCCATGGGCCCTTCCTTCTACTCTGCAAAGCTCCCTCGTCCATGACCTCGGTGGCCTCCTTGTGCTGGATGCTCGGGGGGGTCACTCATCATATGTAACCCTATCACGTGAGTTCAACAGAAGGATATTTTTTATTTCTAAAATTTACAAAAATAAATATACATAAGGGACTATTTAAAATAGTTTTGGAAAAAATTTACAGATTTGTATAGAAAAGGGGTACATTTTATTAATGAAAATTTTACAGATAAGGGATTTTAGAAATATGCCTTGAACGCACGTGGTATAGAGGGTTTATACATAGTGACCCCCCCGAGGCTGGATTTCATGTCCAATGTGCTGTCCTACAACAACAGCTCTAGCCTTGGCTGATAGACAAGAAGTTGAAGATAGAGACTTGACTTTTTTTGCCTTCCTAGATAAGTCTAATTGCAACAAGAAGTATGCATGGTCATAGTCATTGGGAAGGGAAGATTAGGAATCACACATATGAAATCCTTACTAATTTGAGTTACTTTTAAGTTTACTAATTTACCTTTTCCTTTGGTGCATGGGAGAGCTAGGAAAGGGGAAAATTATAAAAACAAGACCTTAAACTTTGTTGTTTTTCTCCATACGATATATTTTTCAGATAGTCCATCATGGTCTATGTTTTCTCACCATCCATATTTAGTTCTCAACTGTGGTTGCTCCCAAAAATTTGATCTAGATCATGACAATGTATGCGACATTGTCTCAAACCAAAAGAGTCTTTGCATGCTTTTGGCCTGAGACATTAAAGCATACATTGTCAACTACACCTTCAGTGATGATGACACCATACTAACATGTGGACCAAACTTGAGGCCATGTTTCTCCATAAACAACTACTCTTATATACTTTTAGTACTAATTGAATTACTTTTAAGTTTACTAAACCTTTTTCTTTGGTGCATCGGAGAGCTAAGAAAGGGGAAATTATGAAAACAAGACCTTAAACTTTGTTGTTTTTCTATCGTGAGCCTCCATAGGATATCTTTTTCAGATTTTAGTCCATCATGGTCTATGTTTTCTCACCATCCATATTTAGTTCTTATCAACTGTGGCTGCTCCCAACAATTTGATCTAGATCATGACAATGTATGTGACACTGTCTCAAACCAAAAGCATGATCTTTGCATGCTTTTGGACTGCGTGCTTTTGGCCTGAGACATTCAAGCATACATTGTCACCTACACCTTCAGTGATGATGACACCATACTAACATGTGGACCAAACTTGAGGCCATGTTTCTCCATAAACAACTACTGATAGATCTTTGCATATGTTTGTTCGCACTTTCGTAGGTAGAGGAGTGTTGTCAAAGATGGTGCTTGCTAGCCATTTTCAATTCACACTTGGGTCCATATCTGTCCATCAGCACTTTGGTGATAATGGGTCTGATTTGACAATGGAGCTGCAATACAAAGTCCATGATGATGGATACAAAATGTTTCACCTTGATGTGCAGTTTGGTCTTGGGGGGGTCACTCATCATATGTAACCCTATCACGTGAGTTCAATAGAAGGATATTTTTTATTTCAAAAAGTTACATAAATAAATATACATAAGGGACTATTTAAAATAGTTTTGGAAAAAATTTACAGATTTGTATAGAAAAGGGGTACATTTTATTAATGAAAAATTTACAGATAAGGCATTTTAGAAATAGGCCTTGAACGCACGTGATATAGAGGGTTTATACATAGTGACCCCCCTGAGAGTTTGGTGATATTTTCACCGTGAAGGGAGAAAGATTCAAGCTTGATGACAATGAACTTCATAAGACTCTAGTGCACAAAAACAAAAAAGATTCCTACTTTGTTTGCAACAAAAATGATGAGGCAAGGAAACATGATTCAGCTAGCAACATTGAGAATGACAAACAACATAGTGTCATTGACATTATTATGCAACTACCTATAAAGAACAAATTGCGTGAGTCCTATGAGAAGGTTGAAATGCACGTCATTATGGATGAGTTGCATTCTACTTATGATGGTGATGTTTTCTTTGAGTTACCATTTACTTCAGTGAAACATTACACAAAAGGTACGGAGTCAAAATTTGATGGTCATGTTTGGAGTGATCCTATTACAACAAATATAGTATTTCTTGGTGTGGTTCATAGAAAGGAATGTGGAGGTCACGTCCGTTGTATAAATGCAACTTGTGGTTTTATAAAAAAAGAATTGGGATAGAGAATGAGACACAATGGGATGGGAGATTGATTAGAATGGCCCCAACAAATGTGTCAATTGAATCATATGGCTTCTTATCATGTATACATTGTGGTCGTCCACCAGTTTGCTTGGAGAGATGTTATTGTGAAATGTTACTCTGCATGCCAGAATGTAGAGATGGTGTGAATCTTACTCGTGCAGTCATACACCATGGCCATCATAATCATCCCATTGGAGATGGTTTGACTAGGAGAACAAAGGATGCCATTAAAACCAAAGTTTTTGAAATGGTGAGGGCTAGTGGTGCTGTATGCCCTAAAGGGATACAAAATATAATTGTCCAAGACATTATTATGGAAACTTTATTGTCTGAAAAAGTGCAAGATGGGATAAGATGTCAGATGTTGAGCTACAAGATTTGCTAAAACAATGTGAACCTTTGCACGACAAAAGAAGGTAATTACCATAATATTTGTTATTGCATTGGTTTATTAAATTATGTTATTGACAATGAATATTGACCAACTTTATGTCTGTGTATAGATTATCAAGATGGATTGAGGAGGGTCGACGTGACTCTCGACCTGTGTCAGATGGTCTAGATGGAATTTTATACTTGAAAACACATTGTAGATATAATTATTTCCAAAGTGTAGTGTTTCCTGGACAATTGCAATATAGTTCATTCAGCAGGTGTCATGTATTTAAAATGTATACCCAAGGTTCTGGTTCAAGGGTTGACTTTGGTAAATAAAATGAGACCTAGAGGAGAACTGGGTCATTGTTGGGTGTTGTTTGATTTTGTGAAGCGAATGAAAGATTGGACTATCATGGCTTGCCATGTGTATAATCCTTTTATCCAAGAGTTGCAAACAATTGCAACTTGTGACTTCAAGGTGGAAGATACTGACGCACAAATTCTATTTTGGGATACTCTCAACAAAGTAATGGTTTCAGAAGGGTTTGACCATGCTGAATTCAAAGGGTTCATGGTAGATGAGGCCCAAGCCAACTAGAGAGTTGTACGTGCCACTTTCAATGGTGGCCCTCACAATATAATGGAAGGGAAAGAGCGGTCTTGCCTTTTCCATTGGGAGCAAAGTCTTCATTCCCATGCAAAGGCATGTATAAAAGTTGGTAGCCAAGAGGAATTTAAAATTTGATGTAGACGCTGGAAGGATGCCTCTACAAAGCAAGCTGCAGAAGTCGAAATGAGAAGGCTAAGGGCATGGTGGAATGCAGGCCATGCAAGTGATTCAGACTTGCCACGGCTTGAAACTTGGTTTGCATGGTGGCATGCTAGGATTTCCCATTGGGGCCACTACATTATAGAGGTTGGTTTTGTATTTCTCTTGAATTTTTTAAAATCATGTTAATAATGTAATTTTGCCATTACAATATGTCTGCAATGCTTGGTTTGCAGAGTGTGTTAGATAATGAGAAGTATTTGATACCTTGAACAAATCTAGCAGAGTCTATTCATGGCAGTTGGAGGGCTGGATTGAACCATGTCAAATACGTTGGTCTCTACAATGCCTCTATTAGTTACCTCTCAAATGCAATTCTACAAAGCTCTAGATACACATCTTTTTTGAAGGGCCAGTTCATCGGAAGTGGGCCGTCTAGAGACCTTAAAAAAAAGATCTTCAAAATCTCGGATTGACATTAGTGCCAAAACAGTTGTTGATCTCACCATCTGGAGCTTTATTTGTTTGAGTCATCAAATCGAGAGGAATCTGATAATACACCATACAAACCCCTAAATGAGGACTATGGCTTGAAGAGGACTGGCCGCCTATTTTCACCTAGTCCTATTTTCACCTAGGACTTCCACATGTGAGCAGAGAGGTAGGACTTCCACATGTTATAACTTTATTGCTCGTTATGGACACACCTAGACCTAGCACTTGGAACCGAGTTCCTATTCACCTAGATGGCCTTAGTACCAGGTGAGTAAAGTGACATATTGATCAATTGTGACCCAAACCTAGCAAGAACATCATTTTGTAGACCACCAGAGGAATAGGAATTGTATAGCTATTTGGGACCTCATGTACGCCTGATAATCACTTCAAAGGAGAGTCACTGGAGATCTTTGTTGGCGAGCAGTTGTCATCCCGTTGTCAGTTGCCTGAAGTTCTTTGAGATCCTTGATTGCAACAATACGTTCTTGTGGAGCTACTCCATTTTTAGGATCTATTGTTGGCATGTTTCTTGTTGTCGGTGTTGCACCATTGAACATTGCGATCTCCCACATGTACAACAGCTATGATACTCATCGTAAAAAAGTGATATATGTTCTATGTATCAAATTCGAGTAGGATTGCAATGTCTCATAGATTTTTTGCTTTTGTTACGCCCAAGTTTCAGAAGAAATGGAAAATAGAATTCAGAGGTCATTGGTCATGAAATGCATTGTTAAGTACGCAACAGTCGTGAAGGCCATGGAGCATGCTAAGTTCATTGTTTCTATAGAAGGATCAATGCAAAAAGGTATTGAATACAAGGTTGACATTTCTCCATTTCCTTCTTGCAATTGTGAAGACTTCATTGGACGATCATGCGGTCGAACGGAACAAGCGGGCAATGGAGGGAGAGAAGGAGGTGGGAAGAAATTGGGATTGGTGAGACTAATAATTAATTAACTAACTAACTAATCAACTAATCAATTAACTAATTAATTGACCCCTCCTATAAACCCCTCTCCTTATTCCCTAGCCGCCGCGGCTGCCAGGGAAGAAGGGGAGGGGGTTTATTATCCCCTTCCCTCATCTCGGTCCCTCCTTTTGTCATCTCTGTGCCCCCTCCTTATGTCGTCTCTGTACCCCTCCTTCTGTCGTCTATGCGCCCCCTCCTTCCGTCGTCTCTGTGTCTCCTCCTTTCGCGTTGGCTAGGCGATGAAAATTTGCGAGGTCGACAGATATTCGTGCGGTGATTTGGAGCTAAAGGTGGTGGTGGCAATTAAGGGGAGGAGAGTGGAAAATCTCTACCTGTTAGGGTCGATGACGATCGATTAGGGAGGAGGAGATTAGGAGAGGAAAACGTCGCGCGATTAGGAGAAGAAGAGGAGAGGAAAGTGAGAATTGGAATGAGAAGGATTCAAATTTCTAAAGAGTTTAGGAGAAAATTTGCCTGGGAGATTTAAATTTGAAGTGTAAACAAAAAGTGTAGGAGGATTTGAATTAAAACTACAAACAAAAGAGCCGACATTATCCTAAACAAAAAACCTGGCATTCTCCTAAACATTCTTCCATTCTATATTCTTTCATTCTTTCCTCACTGAACACGCACGACATTCTCTTTCCCAAGATCTCAATACGACAATAGTACACTAGTAAGAGATCTTTCCGACACTATTTCTTTCTTGTATTTTCTAATAGTACGAATTATTAGTCTACCATTTCACCATTTTATTTTTAATTATGTTATCTTAGTTTACAATTTATGTGTTTACATAATCTTTATTTTAAATAAATCAAAATTAATGAATTTAATATATAATTATTTTGTATTTTTGAATTTACGTTTAAATATCTTAAATAATGTATTTATATTTTTAATTTTTAATTCATTTTAGATTAAATGTGTATTTATTGATATAAATTTTCACTGATCCTTGCTGAGTAAGATCATACCACTTACAAATATATTGATCCCTAGTAAAAGGAGATATAAAAGTTTTAAGCATTTCAGCCTTGAATTCATCCCAAGCATTAAAAGTTAACCCTTCTTGCTGTAGATGCCTCCACCAAGAGTGGGCATAATCTTCCAAATGAAGAACATCAAATCTGATTTTACCTTGATCACCCTTTGGATATAGAAGGAAGTAGTCATCCATCTTGCTGAGCCATTCCTCCAATTCCTCAGGATAGGTAGAATCACCTTTGAACTTTGGAAGTATAATCTTGTCTTTCATATCTTTGTCTTTATGAACAGGTCCTTTTGGTTCAATAGATTTAACTGTTTGTATATATTGCTGGAATGTCATTGCTGCCCTAAGGTCTGCTGGTAGCAACTTATATTCATGGAATTTCTGACACAACTCTTCAGTTGCTGAACTGTTATTATTAGGAGTCTTACCATGTGCTGAATCCTTATCCATATGAGCTGTAACTCCACTAGAGTGATAGGTCCTTCGGGCAGAAGCCATAAAACCAACCGGTTCAGTTACATGTATAGGATGACCATCATCATCATCTGAACCTGAGTCTCCATCAATTTGGGGATCCACAAGTCTCTTCCCATCATAAATTTGGCTTCTCTTGAACTGGTCCAACCTTTTATTAGAAGTGGCAGACATGTTTTGAATCCTTTGGTCAATCCTCTGATTATTGGTCTTAATCTCATTAGTTAGCTCCTTGAATATCTATAGCATTGGGTCCATACAATTCTTTATGATCTACTCTTGGTTAAGGGATGTTTGTACTTGAGGAGTTGCTACCAAATCCCCTTGAACATTGCCAACATGAGGATCATTGGGTTCAGAAACTACAGTCTGATCATCAAAGTCTGATCATCAATTGCTTCCTTCTCTGAGATGGAATCAAGGATACCCATTGTTTGCTTATTAGCTTGACCTGTGGACCTCTTTACAGGCATCTTTAATGACTCGAATCAAGAGTAAATGCACTGTCTTAAGCCCTGATCAAAAACCAGTACCAAAAGCCCCAAATGCTAGTTTTGCCCTAATTTCGCAGGTCAAATTTTTGAGAAAAAACTTGAAATTTCCCACTTGATGAGGCGATCCTTATGCTAAGAATGAACCATAGAGCCAATTAGAAGTAGAAAATCGTAACATTGCACCTAGATTGCTAGAACATTTGGCAAATAACTGTCCTGCGCTAGCTGTTGCAACTGAATTTCGAGTTTCTCAGTAACAAAAAATCAGATCACTATCAAACTTTATCAGCTGCATCCATGGAGCTGGGCGACCATATGCACTAAGGCTGACCCAAAATGGAATTATAAATCTAAATTTTCGCAGCATTTCTTCTGTTCCAACCAGTCGAATTTGCTCATAGCTCCTCCAAATAGTCTCAGATCACCACCAGAATTAGGGAGCAGCCTTATGAGGTTAGGGTGAACAGAACAAGCCAAGAATGTCCTAATTTGGTGCAGGAAAACAGCAGATCGTCGCTTTCTTCACTTTCTTGTGCTAGAGAGAAAAAAACGTCAATGTTGACTCAATACTCCTTCCTTTTAGGAATCTCATGCATAGAAATGATCAGGGAAGCAAGGGCTTTCCACTGATGTAAGAAGCCCCAAATTCTGAGCATTTTGAAAATCAGGGTTTCTCAGAGCCTGCCATGTGGCAGCTCACAACAGAGAGCACTTCTGGCACTGAATTTTTGCAGAGAGGTAGGCTCTAGGCTCAAGAGTAGATGCTCCAAATTTCAAAGTGATTGGACAAAGAATTTCCCACCAATTCCCACGAAAAGTGCTCTGATACCAATGCAACAGGTCTGCTCCTAACTAATAGTAAACACACCCAAATTTGGTAGAATATGCAGGAAGGTTAGAATAGAGTAGTACCTTATGTTTTAGGAAAAAGGTAGGGGTAGAAGGTCATGGGCTGGACCTGCAACAGAGACTTGTGAGGGGCTGCACAAGGACAGGAGGAAGTCAATCCTTTTTAGAATTCAGATGAGTGTTGGAACTCTTGCTGTGTATTCTATTTCAGTAATGAAGTACAAGTCATGAAATTGTCTTGCCAAGTACAACTAGAGCCCTTATATAGGTATGAACCAGGGTAGTACAAAGCAGTATTGCTTATGGGATTACCTCCTAGGATGCCACGTGGCAACTTATGGTATCCCCTAAAAAAAGAAGAAAACACTTACAAGCCAATAAAGGCCTTTCTACTAACTTTTAGCCTAAGTAAAAAGTAACCCTCTGTTACATTTACTGCAGTATTTGTTTTACTTTAAGAGGATGAGTTTGTGTGTGTTCTTGGCTCATTTTCCATTTTTTTCCCTAGAGAGAGAAAGTTCTGTTAATGCTTGAAAAAACCAACCATACAAATCAGTCAACTGGGGGTTGCTGATGTGGAAGAAATGCCAGAAAAAGAAACTGCTTGTCAACTAGCCTGTTTTCACAAAACCCAGCTCACTGCCTGGGGAATCTCAGAACAGGGGCTAGCAAGCTGGGTGGAGGGCTATACATCCAGCGAACGCCTCGCTCCGTAAAGACATACAAGACACCTGTAGGCCAAGCCTTGTAGAAATGCTGCCACCTATTAGTGATCGCCTCAGATCTCGATGTCTCATGCTTCAAGATGTCGTGCAAGGTGTAGTGATGTCTTGCCAGATGGTTCTCTCACAACTTGTGAGGAATAGAGCATCCAACCACGTGTCAAAACATGTACCGCATCACTTGTGAAGCATAAACCATGCATTTACTGTTGCATCAAAGGCATTTTCCACTTTTTGTAAATTGCATACCAGAGAATAAAGAGTGACTACAAGTGTCCCAAAATGCATTTACTGCATCACCTTTGCATTAGTGCATATATGCATCCAACTTGGCATCACTTCCAATGCATTTGCCACACTTCAAAGCGTCCAATCTTGGACTGAAGGTAAATCCCGAGGCACAAGTTTGCCCCAAATGTTCACTATAGTGACAATTCCTACACCAGACCTCACTTCCACTCTACCAAGTGTTCAAGGCACACATCAACCACCCAATGGTGGGATTTGCCAACTTCCAAAAAGAAAGGTAAGTGGATGGTGGAAAGAGGAGCTTACTTGGGCACAAATGCCACGCTGTCCCTATTTTTGAACATCATTATCTTTGCAACAAAAGACCGGATGCCAAAGCTATGAGCAGCAAAGTTATAGTTTGTAGGAAGCTCTACAACTTCCTAGTTAACTACAGGTCCAAAATCCTTACGTATTCACTGGTATTCGCACCTGAAAATGGCCTCCTGCTCACTTTTTCAGACTGTCAAGGGACTTGGAAAGAATTTGGATCAAGCTGTACACTCAAAGCTTGTCTGTCTTCACGAGCTCCCTCTCGCCGCCTTCAAGCTCCTCTGAGCTTCCAGAGCTCCTTCTCAATTGCCCGGATATAGACGGATGCTCCTCCAACATTGTTTCCCTGGAACCAGCTCCTTCAACCTTCCTCACATAATTGTATAATAGCAAACAGGCTGCTGCATACTTTTGGAAGCCACCCTTCTCATCCTGCAAATGACAGCCTTGTGGGTTTGTTGCTGCTTTCTCTAGTTGACAGAATGTGACATATTGGGTCCTTTTTTTGCTATGCTTCCGAGTCTGCAGCTCACGGGCTGCTGTAGACGGGTGTCTGCAACCTTTGTCTGGGCCTCTGTCAACGCGGCACCCGCGTCTATGAGTTCGTCGACTGTCCACACCAAAAAAATTCACATTGACCAAGCCTACGATTTTCAAGGGAAACCTTTGATTTTTGTGTCTTGAGTGGTCTTCTAGTTCACTGGGAGCTTGTCTCTCTTTTGTCCCTGTAGTGGGGGGAGTCCTCTACCCCCTCTACCTTTACTCAAGCTCTTGCACATAGGAAATGCCCACAGCAAATACCAAGAAAAGGGATTTGCCCCTTTCTTCTTACACAAGCAGCTTTGCCTCTTTCTTCAAGATCCGATTTCTAGCTCCAGGAAATCTGCAGGCCACTCCTGCTCATGGGATGCACCGCTTGAAGCTCCACCGGGCACTCTCCTTGTTGGCCACACTCCACCAAACTCAACCAAGCTCTGATACGATTTGTGGGACTAGGAAAGGGCAGCACACAAAGGGATGAGAGAGCAAGAGAGAGAGCACACAGTGTATGGGTCACAAAAGGGGTGACCTCCTTATTCCAACCTCTGTCGTATATATATCAGAAAGAATAAGGACTATACAAATGGTACATATGGTAAAGGGCCACATTGGCCTTTACCACAACACCCCTATCTCCTGTGAGCCCTCCCTAAACTCGTATGAGCACGCTCAGAAGTGCTCCTGTGAGCCCAACCCTGACTCCCTACACCTCTCCTCCCCACTCCCCATGAAGTCCCATCCCCATGAGAGGTCTCCTCCCCGTGAGAAGTCCCATCCCCATGAGAAGTCTCCTCCTCGTGAGAAGTCCCATCCCCATGAGAAGTCTCCTCCCCGTGAGAAGTCCCCTCGCCATTAGAAGTCTCCTCCCCGTGAGAAGTCCCCTCGCCATGAGAAGTCCCCTCGCCTACAAGAGTCTCCCCCAACTATCCAAACTAAAGAGCAAAACGTGTTCGAAAATCTTGTTGACATTAAGAACCTTGCCAGGGGTCTTGTTGGAAAGAAAACAAGGAAGTCGACCATATTTCCTCTTCCTGTTATACGGCCAACCTTGGACATAGTACCGATGCTAAGGGTCCCTTGCCACCACCTAAGAAGGACTAAAGCATATGCCACAAAAGGAATAGGTACGCCAGGAGGATGCACACAGTGATGAAGAACAAGCAAGAGAAGAGCGGTGGAAGAAGTTCAAAGCAGATAGGAAGCCATGGAGCCATGTGAGGGTACCTGTACGTCCTCTACCAAGAGTGAGGAAGCCAAATAGAGTGAAACTAGGAGTAAGAGCCCTCAAAGAAATTAGCAGCTACATTCCTCCGTGAATAGATACTTGACGTTATCTAAAGAAACCCATGTTTTTGAAGACTCATCAAGCTGATATGCAAACTCAGCGAAATTCTCATGCATGTAGTTGATGAGATCTTTGATGTCATCCTTGGATCGTATGTATGTGCCTAGGACATCTAAGGTCCTTTCAAACACCCTAAAGAGCTCTTCCTCATGATCTACAAATACAGCTTGCGAGATGAAGGCATGGAACACAACTCTTGTTGAACCCATGGAAACAGAGACTGAGGGAGTGAGATAGTTTTGAGAGTGGGAGTTTCTATGGCTCTCTAAAAGTGAAAGTGAGAAATGAATGTAAAAATACCTCTTACCTCTATATATATGAAAACCCTAAGAGTTAAAGCCCTAAATCATGAAGTCCCCAATTTTTTTTGGAAATTCTTTTACATGAAAGCACAAGAAAGAAATGTCAAAATATATTACACCACATTTTCAATAGGTGTTCTCGCTCGTCCCTTAGAGTCCATTGCAATGTGATAGTAGTCACATTCTTGACATCTCTCTTATCAACATTAATAGACAAACTTACCCCTGTATTATCTTTATCAATAGAATCAAGGGGAAGCCACCGACCATTTGTTTTCTTCCAATGTCTTCCTGCTTCCGTCATAGGCAAGCACCACATAAATACAACGTTTGGCGTGATATACGGTGTCTAATGAATCTAATAACCACATTGTCCTTACATGCATGGCATTGAAATGCATCACCCTTTTGTTCACCTGATCTAGTTTGTGGGATTCTATTTAGCGAGTTTGTGAGTTTTTTTGCTCCTAAGAACATAAAGAAGTAATAAAATCCTTGCCAAAGTCGCTAGGAAAAAAACTCACCAAATAGAATCTCGCCTAGTGAGTATAAAATATAATCTCCCTTAAATGGTAAACATCAACAACTAATAGAGAACTTGCAAACATAAACAAAAAAAACCCCCTTAAATGGAAAACATAAACAACTAACAGAGAACTCACAAACTCGTAGTAAAAAACTCTCCAAATAGAAACCCTCCGTGGGGGTTTAGGGAAACATAAAGAAGTAATAGAAATATTGACTTCACATGCATGTTTTCATCCTATTGACCCTTCATCATGTCAAAGGGATACCAGTCTAAATTTAATCTAAGGGTATCCCTTTATTCAATTTAGAGTGGTATCCCTTTCAGATGTATTTAATGACAAGGTATTGAAAAAAAAAACATGTTCTAGAAGACACAAGGCACTGAAGAAGTTCAACTTCATAAGTGACTATTCAAATCCATGACTTGGCAAACTTTATGAAGGCTTCACTACATGTATGTCATTTAATATATTTAAAAGGGATACCACTCTAAATTGAATTTAATAGAGTCCAAAAGAGAGATGCATGTCACATCATTGATTCAATTGACAACTACAAAGCAGAAATTCAAAATTGTTTAGGTTATATGAATGTTATGCCTAAAATAAATATCAAGGGAATCTGATGACTCCGACTTGACTGTAACATGGGCAAAACAAATCTTGCATGTCACTTGAAATATAGGTCCAAAATTTATCTTGAATCTACATTGTTTTATGGCTGATGTAGACTCTAGGAGAAGTCAGTAACTGGAAGATCTCCATAGCAGTGAGCTGGGGTTGGTGAATTGCCATGCAATCCATGTTCTATCCCAAGACACGAAGGTAAACAACATACATGTGCTTGCATGGAACAAATATTCCTTGTGATGCATGTTGAATGAAGTCATTGCAAGTACATGATGGTTCATTACAAAAACGCACTATATATGTCTTTCCCATAGGATCAGATTCAAAGCTTTCAACCATGGACTCTTCATCTTCATCCACTTTGTGCATCATTCCTGGGTCACATTAGCTGCAACATGCAAAGAGCGTTCAATGCGGTCTGTAGCTTCCTTTGAAATGCTTGTCCTATGCTACATCTTGCGATGGCTAGAGGTAGGAGTGACTTTTTCTTAGAGGTTTGGTATTTGATTCCCACCAGGTGTGTTATTTGCATCAGAGTTCCCCGAAATCTCAGAAACGTCCAGAAGAAACCCGGATCTTTGTAGCTTTCTTACTTCTACACTTGTCAAACATACTCCTACTTGCACTAGCCACTTTTCAAGAGCTATTGGAGTACCAATAATCTTGTTGCTTGGAATCCATGAATGTGTCACATCATCCCCACAAAACCAAAAAAATTGCACTCATTGACCATGGGCATGGTTCATTCTTCCCTTGAAACTCGGTGCTGGATTTTCATGCAAGCTATCCTCATTAATCAATTTTTTGTATTTGCGACGACTGACACTCAAAAGACATGCTTGACAACGTACCTTGCTTCCTCGCTCTGCCCTATGAATGGCCCAACAAACATCATGAACATCATCTTCATGCACCCGCATGTGCTGGTCATTAGCTTGATTTGCACTCTCAACATTGGGTGTTGATGGTGGCATGCCCAACCTGTCTTCAAATTCAGAATCTTTTCTAGTGGATGCCTAGAAGATTCTCCATGCACGCACCACGTACTCAAAGTCATGGCGATCAGAGTCATCAATGCCCGAGGGGTCGCCCAACCTTTTCTTTCATCTCATAGTCTCCACATCTCCCACGAGGTGTAGATCATCTGCTTCTATCCTAGTAGCATTCACTGCAAAATTTGCAACTCTCACTGCTTGCTGAGGGCTAATGTAACTTGATCTTCTATTGCCTATTTGTTGAAGCAAGTTCTCCAACGAAGGACCAGATCCAATATGCAATCCTTGGACATGTTGTTCACACCTTGCTACCTGCAACAATGCAGATGCCAAGTCCCCAACACAAGCATCATACAATGAGATTTGTCTTATGTATCCTTCGGATGCCAACCAACTCCCATGTTTTAACTCTACTAGATTTGTTCGAGGAGTATTGGCCAGAGCTTCGGTGTCCATTGTCTGATCCAAAGTCACGAATTAATTTTATACACAATAAACTCAGCATCAAATGCAATGAAGGAAAAGTTCATCATATAGTTAACTCAAAACACTTACCTGTACCATGAAGTTACCCCAATGAGCTATCCTATCCTCGCACCATGACATCCATTGATCCAAGAATGGAATGTCACTTGAACTCACATGGTTATTTCTCCACCAGGTTCTAATGATTCGGGATTGCTCTTGTGCAATTTCCCTTGTTTGTGCATCCCTCCATGCTCGGCATAGCTGCAAGTGGGTTTCTCTGAATCTTTGATACACATATTTATTGGTGATTCTCTGGAGACCTTGTTCCTAATGGAAAATGCATGATCTCTCTCGTGCCTCCATGACATTCTCAGGGCCATCATTGTAGACAATGCGAATTGCTCTCCATTTTGCTTGTGCCTCATCAACCATAAACCCAAAGAATTTGGGCTAGCAAATCCACATTTTCTTACAACATCATTTAACATTCTCCAAAATTGAACCTGAGTCTTTGTGTCCTCTTTCTTAAACTCGCAGGTGGCAATTGTCAAAAGTTCTCTCAAACTGCAATTCAAAGATCTCATTGTTTCATTAACAAATTTAATTTTGATTACATCACAATAATACATAACAAAAAAAGGCATCTACCTTGGATCATAAACATGAGCTGCCATTGTTGTCCAACCACGTACTCTGCGAACATGGTCAAAATGTACCCAAGCCTTTTCAAGATCACTACCAGGTTGCATCCTATTGACAAGATCGACTCCCAAACCTGTACCCTTACAAGACATTTTCATCACATAGTAAGGCTGGGACTCAACCAAAGACTGACTAGGAAACAAACACCCTTGGAAAAAATCATATCTAACATGTTCCTTCAAGTAAATGATACAATCTAATGAATCTTGTCGTGGTTGCAATGTAACTAGTGCCTCATGAATCCATCTCCAAAACCTAACAACAATTATGGCATGTGCAAATGTTAGCAACTTCGGGCTTCAACAAACTACAAAATTATTCCAAAATGAACACCAAACAAAGCTCCAAACTAACCTTGGAGCTGGCGCAGGAGGTTCTCCCACATATCCACTAACAATGCAGTTGGATTTTTGATAAAGATGGAATAGAAGTGGGATTTGTTCTTGACTAGTTGTGTGGATCATATGCCTGTTGCATTCCATCCATTCCGCTCACATTTGCATCCATTGGAGGCAACTCAAAAACAATATTCCCATTATAATAAGAAGGTAAATCGTGTATTGGATGATGCTCATCATCACGCATGTGGTGCGATGCACCACTGTCAGTAATCCAAGGTTCATCCGTAGGTGCATGAACTGCCTTCGTGCAAATCTCCTCAATTGCTACGAACAGCTCTATTGGTACTGCCTGTGCGCTGTTGTTGGACTCTTTCTTTACTCCGTTCTTCTCATCTGCAATCTTCTTCCGGCACTCATTCTTCTTGTGCCTTGCCTTGTTGCAATAGAAGCACTTGATCTTCTTCTTTCTCTTTTTATCATCAGAAGAAGATGGGTTACCAGAGTCCTTACCCTTACCTTTCTTTGATCCAGCCAAGAAAGCCGTCCTTGTCTTTTGACGCATCTCCTCCTCGAGAAGCATCGCGCTGAAATCCTCAAAGTTGAGGGGCAGATTTCTGTTCTACGTATTCAGCATCGTAACAAGACCGTCGTACTTTGGTGGGAGAATCCGTATGCACCTTCGTGCTAGATTCTCGTTGGTGATGATGATGCACAGATTCTTCACCCTGGTGATGAACTTCTCTGCCGTTTCAGACTCAGACAGTTTCTCGTTCGCGAGTTGAGCCTCCAGATTCTGAATCCGCGTCTGATTCGTGGTCTCGTACTGATTTTTCAAGACCATCCATGCCTCCTCCGCTGTGGTGACATGTTGAATTAATGCCATGACAGAATCACTTACATTGCAGACAATAGAACACAGCGCATCTGCATTTATTCTTGTCCACGCGAGAATCTGATCCGTAGTTGGTACTATCTATTTTCCTGCATTAGCTGGGGATCCGACCGGCTTCACGTCCACCCCAATAGCAATATACCAAAGCTTGTATGCGCTTAGGATGGTCTTCATCTTGAACTTCCAGAGTGGATAGTTAGTGCCGTCCAACTTTTCACTTTCGCCGAATGGTGGGATTCGTAGTCTCGCGGGCAGGGCCATCTCTCACAATCTGCTCGCAAACAAAAACACACTACCAAATCTTCTTGCTAGAGCCCAAGCTCTGATACCATGTAAGAAAACAATACAACGTCTGTGCTCAATAGATAACAGGATCTCGTACGCAAGAGAGAAAAGTAGATAGTATGGAGAATAAAAAATTTGATTACTGTAAAACTGATACAATAGATGGCGCTGCCTCCCAGCCGTGCGCTCCTGTGTGAGAAGCTTCGATGGCGTGCTGGAAACAGTAGAGGACGGAGGCTGGATGATAAGGAATAAGGGTTGTTATAGCCAGTGATGATAATGGGCTTCACGGGCTTGCTCTTATATAGCCACTAGTCATAGTCGGTTAGACCCAATTGGGTGACCGACCCAGTCCGCCCAAAACAGCCGACTGGAGGTCGGTCCCGAAATAGGCCACCGACCACACGATGAGAGCTCAACTTTTCATTTCATCCCACAATGCTACCTTCCTAAATATAACAACTAGATTGATGATTAATTAACAATTCATTTTATTTTTCAAGAGAAGTTAATTAGTAAATTAATTAATATTTAATTACAAAATTAATGAGAAGATAAAATTAATTGGAAATTATGCTTGTCTCTTTGAGCTTATGTACTTTGTGATTTCTGGTTGTACGTTAGTAATAACCCCAAAATTTTTACCTTCCCCTGTTTCCATCATAACTTTCACTAGAAATTTGAGAATGTAGTCATGTTTGTTGTCAAAACGATTGGAAAAGGGACAATGAGTTAATTTATGACATCAAATGTGCAAAATACCATACTAAAAAGGAATTTTCCTTCCCCTCACATTCTCTTCCCTATGCACTATACCTCTACTCTTATTTTGTAGGCCATAGTTGTGTGCAGGTGAATATATGTAGTGCTCTAAAAATACCCATTTTTGAGTGTTTTAGGTGAATATGATGTCAAGGTGACCTATTTGGGAAAAAAGTCCAAAAATTTTGAATACAGTGTTTTTCGTTAAGAAGTGAAACTTTTATATTGGTGTCGAAAGTTTGTATGCCCTTATAAAAATAAATGTTTGAAAAATTCGCTAGGATTTGAAACTTTGATGTGAGAATTTTGGAAGTTCTGCCAAGAATTACAACTTTTACCTCAAATTTTAAAAGAAAATATACAAAAGTGTACTATATTCTATCAATACTGTGAAACTAAAAAAACTAGCTCGATAAAGTTTCGCCAAGATTTTATATTAATATATAAATATATCTTCGATAAAAGAATCCATGGTATCCCTTACATGTATCAGGGGTGTATAATCATGTTGTTGCAATAATCGAGCAACCAAGTACTTCTTTGTGGCATTGTCGGTTGGGGCACATGAGCCAGAATGGAATAAAACTCTTATGTAGTTTGGGTTATGTACCGCATTTCAGCATTCTCTCTATGGGAAGCAGACTAAATCAGCCCATAAAATAAGAGGAAAGAAAGAGCTTGAAAGGATTGATTTGGTGCATTCAGATGCATGTGGTCCCATGCCTACACGGTCATTAGGCGGGGTTGAATACTATGTGACATTCATTGATGATGCAACTAGGAAAGTATGGGCTTATGCTATAGCTTAGAAGAGAGATGTGTTCCATGTATTTCAAAAATGGCTAGCTTTGGCTGAAAATCAATCAAGTAGAATGCTTAAATACCTATGGACTGACAATGGTGGAGAGTTTATCTCTCATGACTTTCAGCATTTCTGTGATACACATGGGATCAAGAGGGAGCTCACATCCCCTCATACTCCAGAGCAAAATGCAGTTGTAGAGCAGATGAACCGCACCATTTAGGAAAGGTTGCAATGTATACTTTCCAATGCAAGTCTTTCAAGTGGTTTTTGGGCTGAGGCAATGAAGGCTACAGTGCATGTGATCAATCGATCACCTAGTAAGAGTTTGGATGGTGGTATTCCTCAAGAGGCATGAAGTCGCAAGAACCCTCTTACTCTCATTTGCGTATATTTGGGTGTGAGGCATATGCACATGTGCCAAAATAGCTTTGGAAGAAGCTAGATCCTAAGTCTAGAAAATGCATCTTTCTAGGTTGGTGAAAGTAAAGAGATGGGCTATCGTCTCTAGGATCTAGAAGCAAAGAAGATCATACAAAGTGGAGAGATGGGCTATCGTCTCTAGGATCTAGAAGCCATATGTTGAAATAAGGAGAATCACTTTGCAGGATGTGAATCCACCCACATATGTTGATAGACAAGCTATCCATGCACCTAATGTGCAGAAAATGGTGCCACCACACACTTCCATAGGTACACAATCAAGGACAGATGATGGATCATCTATTGGTGGAAATGATGAGCCAAATGTGGCTGATATGCAGGTGGGACATCAAGCTGAAATGCCCTTGAGAAGATCATCTAGAGAACTCCTGACAGATTTGTTCCAGGGGCAGACTATGTGATGCTTACTGATTGTGAGGATCCTTCTTGCTACAAAGAGACTATGATGTGCGAGGATCAGTGCAAGTGGGAGTATGCTATGAAATCAGAGATGCATTCACAGAATAAGACTTGGGACTTGGTTTCTTTGCCACATGGAAAGAAAGCATTGCCATGTGAATCGGTCTACAAGATGAAGGTCACAGGTGATGATGCGCCTAAGTACAAGGCCCGTTTGGTTGCCTAAGTACAAGACTCTTTAAAATAGTCTGAATCTATGTACCCAAGTACACGCATCTCTCCTCTACCAAAGTAGATACATATCTCCTTGGTACCCTTCATGTACCTCATGATGCACTTAATTGCCTCCCAATGCCTCTTTCCCAAATTATCCATATACCGGCTAACAATTCCCACTGCAATTGCAATGTCTGGTCTAGTAGAGCTGTCATAGCATACATAAGACTCCCAACCGCTGATGCATAAGGAACCTTGGCCATCATGTCCCTCTCGTCATCTGATTTTGGACTATCTGCCTGACTGAGTTTCACATATGGAGAAAATGGAGTACTTGCTACCTTCCCCCCCTCCATACTGAAATGTTGTAATACTTTTGTAACATACTCCTTCTGTACACAGAAAGCACCAGGAGTATCATGCTATTATCCTTAGCCCTTTTAGTGTAGAGGCAGTGATCAATCTCACTTCTTCTGAAACCCTGGGACCGAATGAAAGCATCAAACTTCTGATACCATTCTCTAGGTGCTTGCTTAAGGCCATAGAGACTCTTTTTCAGCTTGCAAACCAAATGCTCTTTGTCCTTTTCTTCAAAGCCTTCCGGCTATACCATGTAAATTTCCTCATGCAAATACGCATGCAACACTTTTTTCATTAATTTTGGACTTGTTAATGTACAAATTCATTTTTACATATACTTTTGGACTAGTTTTTAGATAAACTTTAAGAAAAAACCCACTCTTCAAAGCACAGATGAAAACATAAAAACAAATAATTTTTTAGAGATTTTTAAAGGAGATGAATTCAAAATTATAAAATTTAACGTGACACAGATAAGTTACACCAAAAGATAAGATTTAACAGTTGTAAACTCTCGTAATATTTACAATGGTGTCAACAAACACCTTCAAAAGTCACAATATTAAGCAAACTCCCTCAATATTTATAATGGTGTTAACAAACGCCAAAACTTACAATAAGCCTCTCACTAGAAGGCATTAATATTTGCCATTGATATCCTAGATTCAACCCATTCAAGAGCTGAGACCATCTCATCATGATCGATGTAGTTAAAACTACAGAAGAGAAGTAAAGAATTATAAATTTACTTCTGTATAGCACTTTCTTGATTCCGTATGGCTTGCGCTTCCTGGGGTGGAAATCTCCCATAATGAGCCACATGTGAAGTAACCTCACTTAGATATTCTATTAGCTCTCTCCTATATGAAAGTAATCTATCTATTTTGCTAGTAGACTTGCTGATTTTCCCTCTCTCCTCCTTCTCTAGGCGCTTTTGAGCAGCAAACTTCTCCTTTTCGTCCTGGGTTAATGCAGCTCGATGTCTCTTTCTCTGCTCCTTGTTCGCCTTGTTCTCAACAGCGATCCAATCTTTGTTGGTGCTAATGGCTTCCTCCACGGAATTGATGACTTCAAAAAGATCCATGAAGCTTTAAGCTACGAGAATATGGACCACAGGAACAAGAGATAGTGAGGGAGTAAGGCGAGATGGAAGAAGAGTTTGAGAGTAAGGCTATGAGATGAGTGCAAGAATGATAATGGGAGTAGACTCGAGTTCCACAGTAAGGCTGTAGGCAAGATGGAAGGAGTAATCTTGAGGAGAGAAGTAAGGTAATGAGAGAAAAGTGGAAGAAGTGTTTGCGTGTAAGGCTGTGGGGAAGATGGAAGGAGTAAGCTTGAGTAGAGGAGGAAGGTAATGAGAGAAAAGTGGAAGCAGTGTTTGGCTGTAAGGCTACGGGCAAGATGGAAGGAGTAAGCTTGAGGAGAGGAGGAAGGTAATGAGAGCAAAGTAGAAGAAGTGTTGGGGAAGATGGAAGGAGTAAGCTTGAGGAGAGGAGGAAGCTAATGAGGGAAAAAGTGGAAGAAGTGTTTGGCTAAAAGGCTGCGGTGGTGGGCAAGATGGAAGGAGTGAGCTTGAGGAGAGGAGGAAGGTAATGAGAGCAAAGTGGAAGAAGTGTTTGGCTATAAAGCTGCAGGTGAGATGTAGAAGACGAACGACTAGAGAGGGATTTATAGAACTGAAGACTCATAATGTGAGATTGAAGATTTAGAATAAAGAATTGGGAGGAGTTGAGATGTCACTAAGATGATGGTTGGAGAATGCTAAACTACTAGATTGTGTGAAGTAACAGATGCAAGACCGTAACACGAGACATGTGAGGCGATAGATTTTGAGTACATTGAAATCTATAAAATAAAGTGATGGAACACAAGAATGATATAATTATTAAATTCTCATCATGAGATATTTATTGTATATAATAAGTTAGACTTGCGGATGCAAGACCATAATGCGAGACCTGTGAGACGATAGATTTTGAGTACATTGAAATCTATAAAATAAAGTGATGGAACATAAGAATGATATAATTATTAGATTCTCATCATGAGATATTTATTGTATATACTAAGTTAGACTTCCAATAAAGTGAAACCGATTAAATAAATTTAGAGAGGTGGGTTGTCGATTGAGTGAAGTAAAAGATGCAAGACCATAATGTGAGAGACATATGAGAGGATAGATTTTGAATACATTCAAATCTATGAAATAAAGTGATTGAAGGCAAGTTATCACATTCCTATCATGAGATATTTATTATATCATCAAAGATGCTTTTTTTAAATCATCAAACATTTAATATGTATCCATGATAAATGTCCCTTATGTATCCATGAGTAAATGCCCCTTATGTATTCACATATTTAATAAAATCAACCAAAATAACATTGTGAGCCAAGGAAAACAAGTCACATATTTAATATGTATCCATGATAGATGCCCATTATGTATTCACACATTTAATAAAATCAACCAAAATAACATTATGAGCAACAAAATCACAAATACAAAGTTTTGCAACTTTGCACTTGTACATGCATCACTTGCCAATAAAGTTTTTCCTACTTCAAAAAAAACTCATGTACATGCTAAACCCCATCACAAGGCTTCACAATGAAGTGGATTTTGATGCTTTGGAAGTAGACTCTTTCTCTCGAGGCTTTGATGCTTTAGGCGTAACTTGCATCGAGGAGCAACCTGCAGTTGTAGCACACTCTCCACCCACAGCTGTATGGATCATTTTGCTCTACAACCTTGCATCATTGTAAGTCCATTGCTTCTTGCAAGTCACCATCATCATTTGTGACTTGTTCAATTGCACTTATTAACCTTGATGTAGACCTATCCATCATAACATACAAGGGAATGAATAAGTGCATCACAAAAGATACATATCATGAAAGTTACAATGCATTAAGAGTAAGTATACCACGAAAGTTACAATGCATTAAGAGTATACTTATGCTAACACATTGCCATGATATCTTGCCATTGAATTGGTAAAATAGCATTTCTTGGCTTGTAAGTCCAAAGCTACCAAACTCCTATGTTTTCTGCATGACCAATCAAGAATCTTTATTATTTGACTTCATCTTACCTCTCGCAAAAGTAAATATCAGGTTGCGGTGCCAATTACGTCTCATAATATGGAAAAACGATAACTCGTATGTTGTCCATATCAAGAGTTTGCAACCAAGTGCAGATATCTTCTATTGACTTTTTATTATTATTGAGCCATGTAAAAAGCAGGGAATCTACGACATATACACACTTTCCAAAATTTGGATAAAACCAAGATATCATTATATTGCATCAAAAAATAACCAAACATTAGCTCATTAGATTTAATCAATATATAAATACTAAGCCAAGATAAAGTTTGTATCAAACTTGAGGGCGGCCATTATAACTTGATCATTAACCTCTTTCCCTCGATATCTTAAGATTTGAAACTCTTCTACACCAAATGATAGATATTGAGGTCGTTGTCCAATCACAACCTGAACAACAAAGTTGCTTCCTATTTCTTGTAGCTTAGACAAATCTTCAGAATTCTTCAGCGTGAGTCGTGCCATTATCATATGCTCTGAGTTCCCATATAAGTGATGTAGTTGACTCTCTATGTTAGGAAAGTCTTTCAGTGATCCTTTTATTGTCTTAAATATTCACATTCAGTTTTTCCAGCAATCACTCTATCGATTAAACTTGAAGGAAATATTGTGGCCTTCTTGACTTCAGATCCAAGTGAACTCATTTCTTCTTCCTTCCCCTCTGCCGTCTGTAAAAAATACAAAAGCTTGTGAGATTGATAGGTTATAGTTAAAGTAATGCTTGTAAAAGAAAAGTAAAGGGTCATACCAAGATATATGGTCATGATTTCTTTGCATAATCTTGTGAGCAAGGAAGATCATCCAAGTCATCGTCTACAATCATCTGTGCATCACCTTTGTCTTTATCCTGGGAGCCATCAAGATATTCCATGTCATCATCTCCAATCCTCTTATGTTCCACCTCTTTCTCGTAGTCGATAGTTAGATCAGCTTGCAAGTGGAATTGTTCCATGCAAGCCTTTCTTTCAATAATATTAGTGGAATATCCTTTTCTAAGAAGATCTTTGAAAAGATATCCCATCCGTAATAAGGTGACGTCCCAATTAGGCGGTTGCAAGTGTTATGTATCTCTTCCTTGTTTTCTTTATTGACAAAAATGACAATATTGCAAATTCCAACTCTACTAATGGTATTATATAGTATTCTATCGATGAATTAGCGAATATCATTGGAAGAAACCTCATCAATAAAGAATACTTGGGGCTTATCCCAACTTGTTACATCAAGTAAAAAGTCATCATCTAAAATGCCCCTGTACGTTAAAAGCTTTCTAGATTCTGAAGTGATGTTCACATTGAATTGAAAGCCATGGTTGACTGCACTTGTTATTCTTAGTTTATGCTCATTCACAAGCTTCTCAACATATGCAATCACCTGTGGTGGGATTTGGGCTCTCATGAATGAGGTGACTACTTCGTCCCCATCTTCTTGATTCTTCATCCACTTATGTGCCCATGCCTTTTCCTTACTTGTGGATAAAGCGGCTATATGGTTCACAATATTAGAGTCAATATTGCATTGGCGAGTAAGGATATCTTTTTCTGTGAGGAAATATCTAATCGCACTATCCACTTCATCACGTTTCACCTGTATGTTGATGCACTCCTCCATGCAATGATCTTTGTCCTTTCTGCCCAAAAACCATTCTTTCTCGAGGAGTTTCTTTGTTACCATTGTTACATAGCTATCCACATTCTTGCTGTTGTCACGTCTTTTTTCTCAACCTTTGACTTTTGTGATAGTAACAAAGGACCTTCATAAGTAATCTCACCCTTCTTGTATGCAAGGCAAACTGCCACAACTTGCTCAAACACCTCATCAGGTCAAAAAATTATACTTGTGTAGTCTGCATATCTATCTCTCGCTGATTCTTCATGTTCTTGACTTCCCCTTATAAAAATTGACTAATGTGTCTGCATCCGCTTCTGTGGCAATTCTTTTCAAATGTGTTGCTGGAGAACCAAGTGTCATCCATAAACACCTCGCTTTCATTAGGATTTTCGATGTCGAGGTTATCTTACGTTTTGCAAAAATATCACGATTCAGTCTTTCGGACTCAATCAAATATTTTGTTGGATGCTTAAAAATACATATTGTGCCATATAAAAATTGAAGGGAAGAACCTTTTAAATTTGCTCTACAGTGAGTCTTCTGGAGTCCCTTGCTTGTCTAGCATGTTCATTATAGGCATATGCATAATGCTGACCATCAATCGGCTCAAATTTACAATGCAACAAGAAAATTCTCTTTGCCTCTTTCAAAAATTTCTGGGAATTTGCCTCTTCACCTTGTTCATACAGAATTTGTCGAAGGCTTTGTGTGAAGAATTTTCAAAAAGTCTCCTCAAAATGGGTAGGTCCTTCAAACATAATTCCATTGTCACGGCTATCTATACTTGGACAGAACATGATTGGACGTAAGACTACATTAGAAACCACGGGTTTCTCGCAATCCACCAAAGCCTTGAATATTTGCATCGCATAAGGTATATCAAGATTCCTATTATTGGTAAAAATAGTTGCTGACTCCCTCGGGGGGGTCACTATGTATAAACCCTCTATATCACGTGCGTTCAAGGCCTATATTTAAAGTCCCTTATCTGTAGAAAATTTCATTAATAAAATGTACCCCTTTTCTATACAAATCTGTAAATGTTTTCCAAAAATATTTTAAATAGTCCCTTATGTATATTTATTTTTGTAAATTTTAGAAATAAAAAAAATCCTTCTGTTGAACTCACGTGATAGGGTTACATATGATGGGTGACCCCCCTGAGCTGACTCCACATCTTGAGCATTGACAGAAAAGGGCTTTTGTCCCCATATATATTTGACATCATCTTCTGTGATCATCTTTCTTTGCTCCCTATTTGCCTTGTTCTCGGCGATCCAATCTTTGTTGGTGCTAATGGCTTCCTCCACGGAATTGATGACTTCAAAAAGATCCATGAAGTTTTAAGCTACGAGAATATGGACCATAGGAACAAGAGATAGTGAGGGAGTAAGGCGAGATGGAAGAAGAGTTTGAGAGTAAGGCTATGAGATGAGTGCAAGAATGATAATGAGAGTAGACTCGAGTTCCAGAGTAAGGCTGCGGGCAAGATGGAAGGAGTAAGCTTGAGGAGAGGAGGAAGGTAATGAGAGAAAAGTTGAAGAAGTGTTTGTGTGTAAGGCTGCGGGCAATATGGAAGGAGTAAGCTTGAGTAGAGGAGGAAGGTAATGAGAGAAAAGTGGAAGCAGTGTTTGGTTGTAAGGCTGCAGGCAAGATGGAAGGAGTAAGCTTGAGGAGAGGAGGAAGGTAATGAGAGCAAAGTAGAAGAAGTGTTGGGGAAGATGGAAGGAGTAAGCTTGAGGAGAGGAGGAAGCTAATGAGGGCAAAGTGAAAGAAGTGTTTGGCTAAAAGGCTGCGCTGGCGGGCAAGATGGAAGGAGTAAGCTTGAGGAGAGGAGGAAGGTCATGAGAGCAAAGTGGAAGAAGTGTTTGGCTGTAAGGCTGTGGGCGAGATGTAGAAGACGAACGACTAGAGCATGATTTATAGAACTGAAGACTCATAATGTGAGATGAAAGATTTAGAATAAAGCATTGGGAGAGGCTGAGATGTTGCTAAGATGATGGTTGGAGAATGCTAGACTACTAGATTGTGTGAAGTAACAGATGCAAGACCATAACGCGAGACATGTGAGGCGATAGATTTTGAGTACATTGAAATCTATAAAATAAAGTGATGGAACACAAGAATGATATAATTATTAGATTCTCATCATGAGATATTTGTTGTATATAATAAGTTAGACTTGCAGATGCAAGACCCTAATGCGAGACCTGTAAGACGATAGATTTTGAGTACATTGAAATCTATAAAATAAAGTGATGGAACACAAGAATGATATAATTATTAGATTCTCATCATGAGATATTTATTGTATATAATAAGTTAGACTTCGAATAAAGTGAAACCGATTAAATAAATTTAGAGAGGTGAGTTGTCGATTGAGTGAAGTAAAAGATGCAAGACCATAATGTGAGAGACATATGAGAGGATAGATTTTGAATACATTTAAATCTATGAAATAAAGTGATTGAAGACAAGTTATCACATTCCTATCGTGAGACATTTATTATATCATCAAAGATGCCTTTTTTTCATCATTAAACATTTAATATGTATCCATGATAAATGTCCCTTATGTATCCATGAGTAAATGCCCCTTATGTATTCACATATTTAATAAAATCAACCAAAATAACATTGTGAGCCAAGGAAAACAAGTCACACATTTAATATGTATCCATGATAAATGCCCATTATATATTCACACATTTAGTAAAATCAACAAAAATAACATTATAAGCAACAAAATCACAAATACAAAGTTTTGCGACTTTGCACTTGTACATGCATCCCTTGCCAATAAAGTTTTTCCTACTTAAAAAAAAACTCATGTACATGCTAAACGCCATCATAAAGCGTCACAATGAAGTGGATTTTGATGCTTTGGAAGTAGACTCTTTCTCTCAAGGCTTTGATGCTTTAGGCGTAACTTGCATCGAGGAGCAACTTGCAATTGTAGCACACTCTACACCCACAGTTGTATGGATCATTTTGCTCTATAACCTCACATCGTTGTTGTAAGTCCATTCCTTCTTGCAAGTCACCATCATAGTTTGTGACTTATTCAATTGCACTTAATAACCTTGATGTAGACATATACACACTTTCTAAAATTTGGATGAAACCAAGATATCATTATACTACATCAAAAAATAACCAAACATTAGCTCATTAGATTTAATCAATATATAAATACTAAGCCAAGATAAATTTTCTATCAAACTTGAGGGCGGCCATTATAACTTGATCATTAACCTCTTTCCCTCGATATCTTAGTATTTGAAACTCTTCTGCACCAGATGATAGATATTGAGGTCGTTGTCCAATCACAACCTGAACATCAAAGTTGCTTCCTATTTCTTGTAGCTTAGACTTTCTAAAATTTGGATGAAACCAAGATATCATTATACTGCATCAAAAAATAACCAAATATTAGCTCATTAGATTTAATCAATATATAAATACTAAGCCAAGATAAAGTTTCTATCAGACTTGAGGGCGGCCATTATAACTTCATCATTAACCTCTTTCCCTCGATATCTTAGGATTTGAAACTCTTCTGCACCAAATGATAGATATTGAGGTCGTTGTCCACCCAATCACAACCTGAACATCAAAGTTGCTTCCTATTTCTTGTAGCTTAGACAAATCTTCAGAATTCTTCAGTGTGAGCCGCGCCATCATCATATGCTCTTAGTTCCTGGCTCTCTATGTTAGGAAAGTCTTTCAGTGATCCTTTTATTGTCTTAAATATTTCACTTTCAGTTTTTGCAGCAATCACCGTATCGATTAAACTTCAAGGAAATATTGTGGCCTTCTTGACTTCAAATCCACGTGAACTCATTTCTTCTTCCTTCCCCTCTGCCATCTGTAAAAAATACAAAAGCTTGTGAGATTGATAGGTTATAGTTAAATGTAATGCTTGTTGTAAAAGAAAAGTAAAGGGTCATACCAAGATATATGTCCATGATTTCTTTGCATAATCTTGTGAGCAAGGAAGATCATCCAAGTCATCGTCTGCAATCATTTGTGCATCACCTTCGTCTTTATCCTGGGAGCCATCAAGATCTTTCATGTTATCATCTCCAATCCTCTTATGTTCCACCTCTTTCTCGTAGCCGACAGTTAGATCAGCTTGCAAGTGGAATTGTGCCATGCAAGACTTTCTTTCAATAATATTAGTGGAATATCCTTTTCTAGAAAGACCTTTGAAAAGATATCCCATCCGTAATAAGGTGACCAGGCCAATTAGGCGGTGGTAAGTATTTTAGCATAGTAATCAAAAGACTTCCACTTTTTGCAAGACATTCGTAGATTTTGGAGTGCACTTGATGATGAGAGGACCTATGGAACTGTGGCCCTTGCAATATTAATATTTTCTATTTTGTTTCTTTCTTTTCCTTCAATAGGTTGCACCAACATGGCCATGGCTTGTCCTTCCTCTTCTTCTATCTTTTGTATTTCTTTAGGTTGCAATGGTTGTGTTGCTTCTTCATTTTTCTATTTGAACATAGCATCTGCTTCTGTTTCTATCTCAAAGAGTTTGCATGAAGACCCTTGATGTGGGGCTTCTTATCTAGGCTGCTTCTGAGCCAAACTAGGAGCTCTCTCATCCTGCTTGTGTCCTCTTTGTTTCTGAACCAAACTAGCATCCATCTGATCCTGCTTGTGCCCTCCTTGCTCTTGACTGAATTCATGGTCTATCTTGAGTGATGATGTCTTAAAGTACTCAAGCATAATCTTTTGACAGAACCTACTTGCCTCTGCATTCGAAAATGTACTCCATTTGGAGCCTGTAATGGAGTTTGTAATTTTGTAAAGTTTGATGGTGGAGGAGGTGGCATTGCAAACCTGTTTACACCTCTTGATAAGATAAAATGATAGCCCCCATTATTAGGTTGTGAACACTTCACAGAAATATCCAAGTATGGGCTCTTTGGTTCCATCGTAGTTCCCACAACCATGCTAGAAGTTATATCTTTCTTAGAGAAGCTTGCATTCCATGGCTCCTCATTTTGCTCCATATCTTTCCTTGACATCATGAGATGTAGCTCAGTTTTTCTTTGAATGAGAAACCAAACTTTCTTCCCATGTGCATGTGAGTCCACTTCCCTTCAAAGTTATCAGGGGCATACTCTTTCCCATCGAAATGTAAGGTGGTGCTAGAGACAAAAGCTCTAATCTCTTGAGAGTGCTCCATAATAATTGAAAACCCTACATGAAAAATAATTCACAAGACTTTAGATACAATGCTTCAATAAAATAGCCACTAAGGCTTTAAAGTACAAACGGAAAGACAATACTGAAAGAGACAATGCATTTTGCCCATCATACTGTAATGTCCACTGATACAATATTGTGTGTGTCCATTTAATAAAATCTTTGAATGGATGATAAAAAATAGCCTCAAAGGCTTTACAAGGCTCAATATATATACATAAATTAAAAAATAATAGCCAATAAGGCTTTACAATGAGATGATAAAAAATAAAACTATGATGTTTACATCATTAACAATTACATTATGCCCACTGAAACTCTAACTCTGATGTGTCATCTGTCATCTATCATCTAAAACTATCCTCATAGGATTGTGTTATGAGTGTGAAGCCGCATGTGAACGTAGGACTGCCGCCGATTAGGAACTAGTCGGGAATTTTTAAGCATGGCTTTGATTGGTTGTTTTGGAGTTCTCTCCTCTATGGATAAACTAATCTATGCTAATCTAAGCTATACCAACCATCAAATAGAAGAAAAAGCAAGAAATAATTTCTTTTTCATATTCATTTGAATAGGTTACTTGCAAGACAAGAGTTATAAACAAATTTTGATTATTTTCATATATAATTAAAGTATATTTAATCTAATAAAACATTTTAAACTAAATTAAATATACTTTAAATATACATTTAGTCTAAAATGAATTAAAAATTAAAAAAATATATACATTATTTAAGATATTTAAAATTAAATTCAAAAATACAAAACAATTATATATCAAATTCATTAATTTTGATTTGAATAAAAATATAGATACAAGCTAAGGAAATAAAGATTATGTAAACACGTAAATTATAAACTAAGGTAAAATAATTAAAAATAAAATGGTGAAATGGTAGACATCCAAAAAAATCCTTCATTTTCTTCTCTTATATATACATACATACATACATATATATATATAGCAAAATATTTTAAACTAAATTAAATATACATTTAATCTAAAATGAATTAAAAATTAAAAATATAAATCCATTATTTAAGATATTTAAACTTAAATTCAAAAATACAAAATAATTATATATTAAATTTATTAATTTTGATTTAAATAAAAAAATATATACAAACTAATGAAATAAAGATTATATAAACACATAAATTATAAACTAAGGTAAAATAATTAAAAATAAAATGGTGAAATGGTAAACATCCAAAAAAATCCTTCATTTTTTTTCTCTTATATATAAATATATATAGCAAAACATTTTAAACTAAATTAAATATGCTTTAAATATACATTTAATCTAAATTGAATTAAAATTTAAAAATATAAATACATTATTTAAGATATTTAAACTTAAATTCAAAAATATAAAACAATTATATATTAAATTCATTGATTTTGATTTATTTAAAAAAATATATACAAACTAATCAAATAAAGATTATGTAAACACATAAATTGTAAACTAAGATAAAATAATTAAAAATAAAATGGTGAAATGGTAGACTAATAATTCATTAACTAACTAACTAATCAACTAATTAATTTACTAACTAATTAATTGACCCCTCCCTGTAAACCCCTCTCCTTATTCCCTAGCCACTGCGGCTGCCAGGGAATAAGGGGAGGGGGTTTATTATCCCCTTCCCTCATCCCGCTCCCTCCTTCCGTCGTCTCTACACCCCCTCCTTATGTCATCTTTGTACCCCTCCTTCCGTCGTCTATGCACCCCCTCCTTCCGTTGTCTCTGTGTCTCCTCCTTCCATTGGCTGGGCGATGAAAATTCGGGAGGTCGCTGGATATTCATGTGGTGATTTGGAGCTAAAGGTGGTGGTGGCAATTAAGGGGAGGGGAGTAAGGGGAGGAGAGAGGAAAATCTCTACCTGTTAGGGTCGATGACGATCGATTAGGGAGGAGGAGATTAGGAGAGGGAAACGTCGCACGATTAGGAGAAGAAGAGGAGAGGAAAGTGAGAATTGGAATGAGAAGGATTCAAATTTCTAAAGAGTTTAGGATAAAATTTGCCTGGGAGATTTAAATTTGAAGTGTAAACAAAAAGTGCGGGAGGATTTGAATTAAAACTACAAACAAAAGAGCCGACATTATCCTAAACAAAAAACTTGACATTCTCCTAAACATTCTTTCATTCGTTCCTCACTAAACACGCACGACATTCTCTTTCCCAAGATCTCTTACCGACAATAGTACACTGGTAAGAGATCTTTCCAACACTATTTCTTTCTTGTATTTTTTAATAGTACGACACTTCTACTTGGCTCACCAATCCCAATTTCTTCCCACCTCCTTCTCTCCCTCCATTGCCCGCTCATTAAGCTATCGCCCGTTCGACCATCCTCGCCCGAATGTCTGTCCATCAAAATTTTCGTCGCCGTCCGAACGTCTGTCCATTCCAATATCCATCCATCCAAATTTCCGTTGTCGCATCGTCTGCTGTCACATTGTCACATCGCCCACCACATCATCCAAATTTCCATCGTCGCCCAAATTTCCATCGTCGCATTGTCACATCGCCCACCACAGCATTCAAATTTCCGTCGCCGAATTTCATCAACGTCGCCATAAGGGAAGGGGAGGGTTATCCCCCTTCCCTTATTCCCTGGTAGTCGTGGCCACTAGGGAAGGGGTTTGTTATCCCCTTCTCTTATTCCTTGGCAGTCGCGGCCGCCAGGGAATGACGAAAGGAGGGGCACAGAGACAACGAAAATTGGGAGCGGGATGAGGGAAAGAGGGATTGCATCCCCTTCCCTTATTCCCTGGTAGCAGCCGCAGGAATAAGGGAAGGGGATGCAATCCCTCCTTCCCTCATCCGGCTCCCAATTTCCATCGTCTCTATGCCCCTCCTTTTGTTGTCTCTGCGTCCCCTAATTCCATCGTCTCTTACGCCCCCTAATTCTCTCGTCTCTTACATTCCTTCCATTGTGTCTCCTCCCATCTTGTCCCTCCTTCCTAGTTCTAGGTCTCTTTCCTCGTGTCCCCTTCGGTCCCATCTCTCCTTCCGTCACGTTTCTCTTTCCGTACATCCTTCCATCCGTCTTTCGTATGTCTCATCCTCTCTTTCATCCTCTTCTGTACGTCTCTCCCTTTCCCTTTCCATCGTGCTCCCTCCTACTACTCTTCTTTTCCTTCCCCTCCTCTCTTCCATCCCCTCTCTTCTCTTTTCCTACCATCCCTGCTTCTTTTGTCGGCCATGGACTCCCTCTCCTTCTAAAAAAGATTCTTTTTCCGTCTCTCTTCTCTCTCAATTTCTCTTTCTTAAATATTTAAGAAAAGGAAACATGAATATTAATTCTTCATTCCTGGCTAAGCTGGCTGAAGGTTTTGTAGATAGGATGTAGACTCTCCTCGATTCTTCCTCTTGCTCCTTCTTGCTCCAATTGATTGAGATAAGAATGAATGAAGAGAAAAAGACCTTTTTATACTTCTTAGGGCAAATTAAGATTTTCCTTTTCTACCCTTCTCTTTCCTTTTTCCTTTTCTTTCTTTTCACTAGTCTTTTTCCTTTTCCTTTCCTTTCACCCTTCTCTTTCTTTCATACTAAGCGCAATTATTTTCGAGTAATTATACTCAATTGTTTTCATAATAAACACGCTCTTTTCGAAACTACTAACCTCACAAATAGTTTTCTAATGTCACCCTTCTCTTTCTTTTGATTAATAAATATCCTACTAAGCACAAATGTTTTCATAATAATTAGACTCAATTATTTTCCAAATAAACACAAGTTTTTTGAAACTACTAATCTCACAAATAGTTTTCTAAAGTCAATTGTTACTCAAAATCGGCTATCCATTGAATCACACCTTTTTTAAAACTACTAACTTCACAAACTCCTAGGTGCATTATCCAAACAAGTAATTATTTGATGGGGGCACCACTTTGCACCCAAGTCAATACCACCTAGGTTCAGGTGCATGCAAAGTATTGTGCCCATTGGATAGGCTTTTCATTGTCAATCAAGCATTAAACACCGTTTTTGCCTCAGTGTGATGCACATATGTAAAAAAACACGCTCCTACGTGTGTTGTCCAAACAAGTACTTATTGGATGGGCATGCCACATTGCATGAAACTCAATACCACCTAGGTTGAGGTGTGTACAAGATATTGTGCCCAGCGGATATGCTTTGTATGGTCGATCAAGAATTAAACATCGTTTTTGCCTTAGAGTCATGTGCAACCATAAAAAAACATGGTCCTAGGAGTGTTATGCGAACAAGTACTTATCGTATGGGCACACAACTTTGCACACAAAGTCCATACCACCTAGGTTGAGGCGTGTTCAAAGTATTGTGCCCATCGCATATGCTTTGTATGGTCGATCAAGAATTATACATCATTTTTGCCTTAGTGTCATGCACAACCATAAAAAAACATGGTCCTAGGTGTGTTATTCCAACAAGTACTTATTGGATGGGCACGCCAATTTGCACGCATGTAAATACCACCTAGGTTGAGACATGTCCAAAGTATTGTGTCCATTGGATATGATTTGCATGGTCGATCATGCATTCTACACCGTTTTCCCCCTAGTGTTATGCACCATCATCAAAAAACACGGTCCTAGGTGTATTATTTTCTAACAAGTACTTATTGGATGGGGTGCCACTTTTCCTACAACACAATACCACCTAGGTTGAAGTGCATGCAAAGTATTGTGCCCATTGTATAGGCTTTCATATGGATAGCAGGAGATCCACTTCTAGTTATGTGTTCACCTTTGTAGTAGGTGGTGTGGTGTCATGGATGTCTCGCGCACAGAATTGTGTTGCTTTGGCTACCAGAGAGGCCAAGTATGCTGCAACCATAAAGGGTTGCAAGGAGGCTATATGGATTGATCGGCTAGTGGGAGATTTGGGGACTCAGATAGGTGTACCAACATTGCATAATGATTCCATGAGTGCTATTCAACCAGCACGAAATCTGGTCTTTCATATGCAAAGACCAAACACATTGAGGTCAGGTACTATTTCATCAAGGAGGTACTTGAGGAGAAGTGCATAGAGCTTGTCAAGGTTTATACAGATGATAACCCTGTAGATATGCTAACAAAGAGTCTACCTAGTCAGCGGTTTGAGTATTGTAATGTATTGATGGGCATTGGATAGTGTGTCCATTGGTTCTTCTCCCTTAAAATCACATTGGCCTTTAAGTGGGAGGTTGTGGGGGTTAAAGAACATTGTACCTTAACCTCGGGTACGTACAATACTCAAACACACACACACACACACACATATATATATATGACATAGAAGATTAGGGTGTTCTGCACCCACCAAAAACTTGTGTGGCTCTCCTTCTCTCTCACCTTCTTTCGTTCTGCTTCCATTGTTGAGATCTCTCAGTTGGAGGCCTGGAGGACTGGTGTTCCATCCAAACAATCATGACTACCACGTTAATTAATCAAACTGTGGTAATTAACTGCACTCTACACTACGTTAATTAACTGCGGGGATTTCTAATTTTTGAGCAAAACCATCTGAGAATTTGAGAAAATTGGATCAGAATGTAGTTTTTTTGTGTCAAAGTTTATGAAAACAATCCAAGTGTATGGACCCCTTTTGTGAATAAAGGGGTCATATAGCTTAAGAAAAGAAATGGATATCCTCATTTCTGACTAAACAAGTTTTCTAACTCTTGAAGTTCATGAAATGAGGCCATGATTATGAAACCATTTTGTAAATGAAGGGTCCATATTGCTCAATAAAAGAAGTGGTTCTCCTTGTAAACTAATATACCACAACAACCAATAACCAAAAAACAAATCAAGTTGCTAGACCCCTTTTTCGATTAAAAGGGATGTATAATCCACAAAAAAAAAAAGATTACATTCGACCTTAGCAAAATCCAGTATTTTGCATCTTTGTTAAACTAGCTTAATTTTAAGTCAAATTATTTTCCACTCATAGTTTTCTAATTATTCTATATTGACAATTTTAATATGTTTCCAACCTACATCACTACAAATGAAGATATGATTTATCACGTAATAGACACGTTCAAAGTTTTGTGATTGTAAAATCATCCTACAAGGTGTCCCATCACAATTATCAAGTATTAAGTATAGAAATAGCCCAAAGTTTCCATAAGGAGTAATGAAAAAGACTCCAAAACACTATTTTGGTGGTTCAAAATCTCCATGGTAAAAAGTATTATTATAATAGTCCTTTGAAATTTTGTTCAACATCATGAAGGTGTGCAATCTGTAAAAACTAGGCGTTGAGGCATGCAAGATAATGCTGTGAAGATCTCTTTTGTACTCAAGTTAGCTTGGTGACCAAAAATATTATCTTTTCTATCCATAGAAGTAACATGTAAATAATATAGCCCAATTTTAAGTCAAATACACTCACAATATTTTCTATTTTGTTATTTGTTGTATATTCCAATACATGTTCATATTATTTCAAATAAGTTTTCAACCTATGCAAATGAAAATGAAGACATGATTTATCACATAGAAGATATGTTCAAACTTTTGTGATGTAAAATCATCCTTCAAAATGTCCTACCACAATTATCAAGTGGAGAATAATTAGCACACTATCCTTGTGGTTCAAATTACTTATGGCTAAAAGGATTTCTTATATCCAATCCAAGGTACAAAAGGAAATGTAACAAATATAGCCAAATTTTCAGTCAATATTTTGGACTCATAGTTTGGTATTTTGCTACTAGTTGTGTTGAGTTCATGTTATTTCAAATAAGTTTCCAACCTACATCACTGTAAATGAAGACATGATTTATTACATAAAAGACATATTGAAAGTTTTGTGATTGCAGAATCATCCTACAAAGCATCCTGCCACACAATTATCAACAAGTAGAGAAACAAACCAAAAATTTACACAAGGAGAAATGCAAAAATCTCCAAAAACATTGTTCTTGTGGTTCAAAATCTTCATGGGAAAAAGGATTATTATAAATATCTTTTCATTTTGTATTCAACATGATGAACGTTCAGTCTTCAAAAAAAATCCTATTTTTGTGGTTCAAAATCCTCATGGAAAAAGGATTATTATAATAGCCCTTCCATTTTTTGTTGACCATCATGAAAGTGCAGTCTCCAAAAACTAAACCTCAAGGCATGCGGGACAATGCCTGGGATATCTCTTTTTTACTCAAGGTGCCTTGGTGAACAAACATATTATTTCTGCTATCCAATCCAAGGTACGAAAGGAAGATGCAATAAATATGTTTGCATGGAATATAGGCATCCAATTTGCATGATCGTCCAATGAAGTCTTCACAATTGCAAGAAGGAAATGGAGAAATGTCAACCTTGTATTCAATACCTTTTGCATTGATCCTTCTGTAGAAACAATGAACTCAGCATGCTCCATGGCCTTCACGAGACTGTTGTGTCCTTAACAATGCATTTCATGACCAATGGCCTTTGAATTCTATTTTCCATTTCTTTGGAGATTTTGTTTCGCCATCTGATTGCTTTGCCATCTCGACGCCGAGGTCGATCTTCATGCAATACTATTGTTTCATCATGGGCTTGAATTGGTGAAGCACAACTTGCACCCACCATTGGAGTTGATACTCCTAATATGACAAACCCTGATCTTGTCAACCTAGCAATCTCTGCACTTGTCAAGGATGTTCCTGATTGAACCTTCCACCTTCCTGGTGATGCTCCTGGAATACCTGTAATGCTAGTTGATGGCTTCCACGTGTGGGTTACATCATTTCCACAAAACCAAACCATTTGGGAGCACACTCCAATTGGTGTTTGAATCCTCCCAAAGAATGATGGTGCAACAACTCCACGTCGATTTTCATGATCCTTTATATTGACAAGCTTGTTACATTTTCCTCCTTGTCCAAGCCAAGCCTGGCAACGGACTTGGCTTGTTACAGGAACTCTTCGTAATGCCCAATTTGCATCATGCACTTCATATTCTTGTACACTCTTGGAATCTTTTTAGACAATAAATTTTCCATAATAATGTCTTGGACAATTATATTTTGTATCCCTTTAGGGCATACAGCACCACCAGCCCTCACCATTTCAGAAACTTTGGTTTTAATGGCATCCTTTGTTCTCCTAGTCAAACCATCTCCAACGGGATGATTATGATGGCCATGGTGTATGACTGCATGAGTAAGATTCACACCATCTCTACATTCTGGCATGCAGAGTAACATTTCACAGTAACATCTCTTCAAGCAAACTGGTGGGACAACCACAATGTATACATGATAAGGAGCCATTGACACATTTTTCGGGGCCACTCTAATCAATCTCCCATCCCATTGTGTCTCATTCTCTATCCCAATTCTTTTTTTATAAAACCACAAGCTGCATTTATACAACGGAGGTGACCTCCACATTCCTTTCTACAAACCACACTAGGAAATACTATATTTGTTGTAATAGGATCACTCCAAACATGACCATCAAATTTTGACTCCGTACCTTTTGTGCGATGTTTCACTGAAGTAGCTGGTAACTCAAAGAAAACATCACCATCATAAGTAGAAGGCAACTCATTCACAGTGATGTGCATTTCAACCTGTTCTTTATCATGGAAGGGCGATGCCAATTTCTACAAATATCAATCCTACTATTTGAGCTTTGCAAATGTGAAAATTAAAGGCCAATAGACCTCTTTCGTCGACAAAAGGGGTCTATTGGCCTTTAACTTTCTTAAGGGCTCTCATGAAAATTAAAGTCCAATAGACCCCTTTCATCGACGAAAGGGGTCTATTGGCCTTTAATTTTCACATTTGAAAACTGACTTGAATGCTTTTAATAGGAAGCACCTTTTTTCTCGCGGCCTTCTCCTGCTCTTCGTCTGTCGGCTTCTTCGTAAGTGTTCTCCATGCAACGCAACAAAGGTAGCCTCGCCACAAAGAGCAGCAGCAATGCCATGAGCCCTTCGGTCTCTGGCTTCAGTAGTAGCACGGATTCGCTTAGCTTGCACACGAGAAGCTCTCTCTTGAAGCAGCAGCAGTTGTGCACCGCAAGCAACAAAAAAATCCATAGCTTCTTCATCTTCGGCGCACCAGCTTCCAAAAGCAAAAAGAGCACGCACATCGTAGTCCATGTCTCTTTCTCACCAGCTTCTTGAAGCTCTCGCATCCCCAACAGACTTGCTTCGCTCGAAAGCCCTTAGTCCAAATTTGCCCTGTTCCACCATGCAGACCCTGTTCTTGCGCTTCTTGATCCGTGGCTCCCACATGCCTTCTGGTTCTCACTTCTCCCGAATGGTCCCCAGCAACTTGGATCGGCATCCTATGAGGTCCACATCCCTCTAGTAAGAAATAGCTCTTCACAAAACTCCACTTGTTGTGCGTGCAAGGTCTCGTGCTGTTGTTCTTTTGTGTTGAATTGAGCATTTTTGGAATGGAAATCTGCATGTGTATAGAAGGAATACGTGTTGTTTTTGGGATTTGCTTTGGTTGTGGGACAAAAATGCGTCAATGGAAATCTTTGCTTGATGTTTCATTCTGGTTTGCTGTGGGATTTGCAAAATGCATCAATGGAAATCTCTGCTTTGATGTTTCGTTCTCGTTGTTTTTGGGAACTGCTTTTGCTGTGGGATTTGCAAAAATGCGTCAATGGAAATCTCTGCTTGGTGTTTCGTTCTCGTTGTTTTTGGGATCTGCTTTTGCAAAATCTGTCAATGGAAATCTCTGCTTGGTGTTTCTTTCTCTAAATCTACAAATTTTGAGCTAACTGTTTCCCGGCTACACACAAAACTTTCAAGGGGACATTTGCCTCTGGTACACTGCCTACTTCGGAGTTTACTTCAACATGGTGCTCTTCTTCCAAATTGTTTTGAGCGAGGGCAGTGCTGCTACCGCCAATGATACCAACAATTGGTTGGGCTCCATGTTCCTGTCCTCCCTCATCAGTTCTTTCATGGTAGAATCGTTCCCGGGATGCCTCTAGGCTTGTGCCTTGTTTCAGATCATCACTCTCATGGTGAGAAACTTCATTGCTTCCGACAAGGTTGCTGATGGAGCCCCCAATCTGGCATTTGTTGCCTAACTGCTAGAAGCCACCAGCCGATACCTCCCCCATCATTCTGAATCTCTCTCTCCCTTTGCTCCACACCTCTCCACTTCACCCCTCCCTCTCTATCCCTCTGCCTCCTCGCCCCTCTCTGTACCCTCTCTGTGTCCCTCTGCCTCGCCCATCTCCCTCGCTCTTGCCACTCTCCCTCGCTATTGCCACTATCCCTCACCCCTCCGTCTTTAACTACTCGTGGCCCTACCTTTCATGTGTATCGCCTTCAAATATCTGCCAGGCTCTGCTTTTTTCATTCAGGAGGAAAGGCAATCTTTCACCATTCTTTCACAATCTCGCCTCTCGTCGGCGTTTATGAGTCATCAAATGATGACTGGTGATATCCTTGAGAAGGAAGGAATGGATGCATTGCGTGGAGAACGTGACTGCAAAGCTTCACGACACGTCCTCTTGACATGGAAGTTGAACAGGTGCACAAGCAAAGCTCAGGAACCATTCGAGCATGCCCCCCCCCAACACAGCTTTGTTCTGGTGGGAAACTACTGTCTTCACATGCATCCAACGATAGGAAGCGAGGCCTTTGTTGTAGTACTCGTTGCATGGAATCCTCATGGCACTTTGAGTCTTGGTTGTTTGTGTCCTAATGCTAGCCAAAGGCGATACATAGCGTAGTTTGCGAGAAGAGATTGTTTGGCAAATGGCCGTCTCATTGTTACCCTATCTTTACGTGTAATACTGTGAGAATGATAGCAAGATCATTGCTCCCTCGATCTATTTGAGCACTGTGAGCCTTTGCTTATGGCCACACGGAATGGAATAGAATAGGAACTGGTTTGTATGGTTGAGCATTGTGCATGCCTTAGTGCCGGACTGCTTGGGTGTTTGGGAAATGCCCTTGATGTTGTGTGGACAACACTAGAACTTGGGATGCATAGCGTGAGTACTCGAAATTCTGTTGAAAACGATAAATGGTCGAAACTTTTGGGTGCACCTTGCTTTATGGAAAAAGTGGGGGATATGGCATGAGTTCTCGCTTGATTGAACACCCCTTGGTTATTGGCTTAAAGGAATCAAAAGGCTTGTAAATAAGGTCGAGTATGTTCATGGATTTCTCATTCTAACATTTATGAGTCATCAAATGGTCGAAAATGACATGCTTTCTGCCTGACCTACATTTCTAGGTTACTACATGCGTGGTTTCTACATGTTTGATGAGGGAGATGTAGATTCACTATTGTAGCCCGATTTTAGTTTTTTATCCATTTAATGTGCAACTTGTCTATTGCAGCCATATGTTATGCTTGAAATGAGTCTGGTATGCCTTGCCTTTAATTTTCATGAGAGCCCTTAAGAAAATTAAAGGCCAATAGACCCCTTTCATTGATGAAAGGGGTCTATTGGCCTTTAATTTTCACATTTGCTCTAAGGCCTCCTCGTCCCCTTGCCTCCCCCTCCTTGCCTTCTTTTGTGGAGCCTCCCATTTGATGATAAATCATCCATTGTCACATTGAAAAAGTTGTATAGCATCTCCATTGCAAAAGTCTCAAAGGAGACACAACTAGCAACCCTCAGAATCTTAGGGTCACATTCAAATTTGAGAACAAGTTATGGAATGCCAAAAGCCGATAGAGAATTCATAAAGTGGATGGCGAAAGAGGCATGGATGGATCAGTTGCTTTGTGAATTTGAGAGGTTACTCTCTCAGGTCTTGGTTGCTAGCCAACAAGCTAGCTTTGTGCTTCCTCAAGATCCTACGTTGAGAGAGTATTTTGGGGAAATACAAGCAATGAATAGACTTGAATTGTATGAAGATCTAAAGGATTCAATGACTGTTGCTACAGCTGCAACAGGACAAATGGAGATGACGAGGGCATCTCGACGATTGGTATTTAGGTAAGCAATACATGTTTTTTCCTTTTCAATTAAAAATCCATCCTTAAGTATTTCTCTTTTGTACTAAGACTCTTATTGTATGCAGATTCTTGCAATCCTTAAAAGTTGTTGGTAAGATTGAAAAATTGTTGCCCATATGTCGAGTATGGACAAAAATTCAGGACTTAAAATTTTGTATGTACTCTCCAAATATGATAGAAAAAGAAGGGAAGCAAGTGCTCTTTGAGTGGGAGAGAAAGAACTGCCCGTGGTGGCTCGATATGAAAAAAGGATGTTGCATCGAGGAGGAGGGAGAGCTGTACGCACAGCATAAAAAGGGAGAGATGGGTTCATTAAGCTCAAATTCAGTCCACGAGGATGATGCAGTCATTGAGGTTCAAAAAACACTTGAGAAGATGACTAAAAAGGACAAGGATTCAAGTATGGAACTAAAGAAGGGTGGTAGGCCACCAAAAAATCCCGATACTAATAATGGTAAGTCCTCTTGATCTTTTTTCAAGCTGTTATTTGTTTGTGTAACATATGTTGTTATCACTTTGTGTCTTTACATATGTGGTGTGGATACAGATGTGTAGGTACTACAGTCTACACCCATTTTGAAAGGATGTAAATGGAAAGATAGGTCTATCCACTTTTTGTACATTCCATTGACCTCTCTAACTTTGAATCGGAGTGGCACATGTGATGCTTCACATTGCAAGGTTTGGTGCTATGATTATGTCGAGTTTGGGAAGCAATTGTCTGTCTCAAACTTCACACAAGCCTATATAGACATGAAGGAATACTTTGTGGGTCTTAGAGGTGAAAGAAAAACAAGAAATGGTAAGAGTGTTACTTGGGCTACAGATTTTGTCATTCTTGATCTGCCTACACAACTAGAAGCTCTTGGAGTAGAGGATTCCACATCTCCATCTTGGAATTTATTAATAGAGGACCATGTAGGCTACTCCTTGCTAGTAGCAACCACAGTTGTTTTAGATTATGGCTGGATCCTAGTTATGTGTGCTCCTCATGTTCTTCATTTGGATGAGCGTTATGCTAGGATCAGTATATTGGAGTTTCCATGTTGAATGTACATGCAATGCTTGGATGCATATTGCACAATCAAAGTTGGTGGTATTGATCATAAGGTGAGACAATTGTCTTACAATGACCTGTTGAAAGAATTTATGCTCTTGTATAATGAAATGGCTTGTACTAAGCATAAGTTTTATTCTTTTCTTGTCTTTAGGTGGATGTTGTGGTTTTATGCCTTCTTCATCGAGCTGGTGTGTCTTGTGTTTGTAATCCTAGAAATGCTTCCGTGGTTGGTACCAAATGGGCATTGCTTTTGGAAGTAGTTTGTTTCATCATTATTTACCAACAAGTGAGCATACTATAAAGCATGGAGAGAGTATTCCATGGAGAGGTGCATTGGAGAAGGCTCCATGCATGATGGACTTGTTGTGTCCAATTTCTAGACATGTGGTGGACTTAGGTGCTGGGACTGGTTCTATGCAAAAAGCATGCGTGCATTCTAAGAGAGCATGCTTATCTATTGAGAATGATCCTGACATTTGCAATTCTGTATTGCAACCATTTTTGGATGGACAGAAACGAAAGGGAAATGTGTTAAGCAACTATGGGACTCTAAATGATTCCGAAGATGTGGAAATGGTTGTTAATCTTCCAGATGACTAGTAAGTATGGTACTCTCTTGTTTTATCTTTTTAAACCTATTTGTTGGAGAATATTATTATCAATGAGGCATTGATATTGATTGATCTATTTTAGCTTTTTGCCTTCTTACGCAGGTGCTATGGCTGAGATGATGTGTAATGACATTGCATTCAATGCCCCCATCAGAGAGAGGAGGCATCATCACAATATCTATGTGGATGACATCAGTAAAGAAGATTGAGTCTAGTGATTTGACATGAGTTTTTCCCTTCAAGCAATTCATTTTGCTTGTGATGCCCTAGTACTGAACCTGCATAACTTTTCTCGGGGGGGGGGGGGTCACTCATCATATGTAACCCTGTCACGTGAGTTCAATAGAAGGATATATTTTATTTCTAAATTTTACATAAATAAATATACATAAGGGACTATTTAAAATAGTTTTGGAAAAAATTTACAGATTTTTTTAGAAAAGGGGTACATTTTATTAATGAAAATTGTACATATAAGGGATTTTAAAAAGTCCTTGAACGCACGTGATATAGAGGGTTTATACATAATGCCCCCCCGAGATAACTTTTGTGGTGTCTTGCACCTATTTCATTTGCTAGAGATGTAGTAATCATATTGAAGAACTATTTAGTACATCATGTGAGTACCCATGAATATTAATCTCAATATCACATATTCAAGCATGTTGGTTTCATAAAACTTTTTCTATTTGCTAGAGATGTCACAATCATGTCATATCTTAGTTAAGGTTTGCATGTCAAAACTATGAGTTGTGTACAAATGATCATCATGGTGAATTGAATCTTAAAGTATCTCCTTGATGCAACTAATAAATGTTTCGGCATAGATGCATGCAAATTTGCACCCTAAATTCTTCACCATGTGACTTGCAATCATTTCAAATAATCATGAGCCATATTAATTGCAGGCCACCGCGGTGGCTGGTAATTAACTGCCAGCCTGGTGGAATCTTAGGCACCATTGTCACCTTTCCATCGATGGTAGTGGCAATTAATTATGACATGGTTGTGGTAATCATGAAGTAGACACCACGGTCTTGGTAATTAGCTGGTAATTAATTGGTAATCATGAAGTAGGCACCACCGTCTTGGTAATTTATTGGTAATTAATTGTGGTAATTAACTGCACTCTACTAGAGCATGCAAGCCCAGTGACTGGTAATTAACTACACTCTACAATGAGGTGGATGGTAATTAACTGCCAGCCCAGTGGATTTTAGCCACCACAGACGTAGCTGATGAGAGACACCGCAATAATCACCACAAATGTAAATCATGAAGCCTAATCACCTCTAATCACTCATATTCATGCAAGTTAATACTACCACCTTGAATTAATTAAAATTATATATGCTTTTGTTGCTCGATCATTTCATTTGAGCGATTTTGTATCACCCTTTTCGCAAGGGAAATTTTGTAATAAAAAACTTGTTTTTGTAATTACAAAAAAAAAAAAAGCATTAGTGGGGCAAAACAGGGCTTGCTATGGCCCTGTTTAGCCCCACTAATGCTTTTTTTAAAGTTGTGTTAATCGTTGCTATATAGCGACGTTTACCAGTGTCGCTATATAGCAACGTCTATCAGCATCGCTATATAGCGACAGTTCTTTTTCGACGCTTTTAACGACTTTAATAACGATGTTTGTGCCCGTTTAAAAAAAATAATAATGTAAAAAGCGTCGGTATTTTCGTCGGAAAAGGGCCTATGCCTTGTAGTGCAAGGAGGCCACCGAGGTCATGGACGAGGGAGCTTTGCAGAGTAGAAGGAAGGGCCCATGGAGATTGGGCTTTGGAGATTGGGATAGGAGGCTATGGAGGGGGAGGTTGAGCTACAAGGGAGGCATGCATGCATTTGGACCACGTGTTAACATGCAGTCCAAATGCACTCAAAGTGCATGCTTTTGTGTGGCTTTTTAAGTGTATGTAGAAGAAGCATGATCTTTGAAAGAAACACTCACCACCAAAGAAGGATCTCTCTGTGTTTTGGGTACGGCAAAGAAGGTTTTCCCCTCAACAAGAAAATATGCTTCTTTGACGTAGGAGGTCTCATTAATACACAAGTGGGAAGCACTACTATGGTTAGGCCCACCGTGACATTGAGAAAGAGATGAGAAGAAGGGGAGGGGTGGAAGTGGTTTTCTGTCGAGTTGTCTGTGTGAGGAAGGGGAGGGGTGGAAGTGGCACTGTGTGGAGTTATCATTGTGAGGAAGGGGAGGGGTGTGAGGAAGGGGAGGAGTCGTAAGTGTGAGTGATTTCTAGACTTCACCTTTAGCAAAGCGGGGACCATTTTGCCACTCAATTCATTCACGAGAATAGGAAACGTGATTGTCAATCAACATCCTCCCTGCTGTGCCGAAAATCTATTCACAAATTTGACAACGCTCAAGTGCACATGCCTAACAATGCTCCATTGCACATGCAGATCTTTAAAAGGTGCTGAAAGATCTCACAGATGAAATTGTCATGCTCATTGATAAGCTGCTATGGACAAGCAGTAAAAAACTCATTAATAAGCTGCTATGGACAAGTAGTAAAAATCTCAATCGCTATGGACAAGCAGTCGTTCATGGAAGCTCTTGGCATCGGTTTTAGGTCGAGGAGCTAGTCTTAGCACTTTCAACACCAAATCCCACGTTTTCGACTAGCGAGCCAATTCCAAGGTCAATATAGGTAGCCATTGGCCTTCTTAAAGCATCATCCTTCTTACCTCACCGGAGAGTTTTCAGGCAACTACAGCTAGGACACTACAGGTCTCTCAATGGGGGAGATGAAGAAGGTGCGGAATTTCATCGTTCAAACACTCCTTCGATAAGAGACTCAATCACCTATGCCATGTTCTCTATGTTTGGGCGACTAGCCATGTTCTCTATGTTTGGGTTCTTTGGATTGAAGCACAAAGTCACAGTCCAAACTTGTCCAATTCCTACAGACAGACAACTTGTCCAATTATCATTTCCTATGTTAAAATAAAATGGGGGGCTGATTGCTTCTAGCAGCAGTGGGGATAAGTAAATGAATTTTAAATGTCAGCCTTGATCCCGTGTCATAGATCCTATGCCTAGATTGCTCCTGGGCCTTCAAAACCCACAACAGTTTCCAAAAGATTGCACATAAATAAACTAAGGTAAAATAATTAAAAATAAAATGGTGAAATGGTAAACATCCAAAAAATCCTTCTTTTTTTTTCTCTTATATATATATATATGTATATACATATATATTCATATATATGCATATATATATATATATATATGTAGCAAAATATTTTAAACTAAATTAAATATACTTTATATATGTATATATATATATATATAGCAAAACATTTTAAACTAAATTAAATATACTTTAAATATACATTTAATCTAAAATGAATTAAAAATTAAAAATATAAATACATTATTTAAGATATTTAAACTTAAATTCAAAAATACAAAACGATTATATATTAAATTCATTAATTTTGATTTATATTAAAAAATATATACAAACTAATGAAATAAAGATTATGTAAACACATAAATTGTAAACTAAGATAAAATAATTAAAAATAAAATGGTGAAATGGTAGACTAATAATTAATTAACTAACTAACTAATCAACTAACTAATCAACTAATTAATTAACTAATTAATTGATCCCTCCCTGTAAACCCCTTTGCTTATTCCCTAGCGACCACAACTGCCAGGGAATAAGGGGGGGGGGTTTATTATCTCCTTCCCTCATCCCGCTCCCTCCTTCCATCGTCTCTGCGCCCCCTCCTTATGTCGTCTCTATACCCCTCCTTTCGTCGTCTATGTGCCCCCTCCTTTCGTCGTCTCTGTTTGAAATGGGAGGAGAATCATGACTCTTTTGTTATCAGGATTGCACATTGTCGGTCAACTGCTTCTAATGAATCTCCTAAGTCTATCAATAATGGCTAATAGTCCTTGAATTGACCCTTCCATTGTGTGTGGCATCGCACACATTTGAGAATGGATTGTAGTCCCTCGATTGACCCCTCCACTGTGTGTGGCACCACACACTGTGGAGGAGTTCCCATTTAACACTGATTCCATCCTAAGGCTTTTGTATGGTAGGTCCAAGCTCATATTTACAAAATCTCCCATACTATCCTCCTTAGTCTGATTAGCTTGGAATGTGTCGAGAGTGGCTAGATGTTTCGAGAAAGCCTTATAGTCCCTCAATTGATCCCTCCATTGTGTGCAGTGCCGCACATAGTAGAGGGTCTCCCCTTCAACATTGATTCAATCCTAAGGCTTTCATTGGTCATGGCTACAATGGGTTCAAGCTCATATTTACACAACTATCTTGTCCAATCATTTTTACGTCATATATGAAAGTAACACCTTCCAAACTAGTAAAAACAAATCCCAACCGACAAAGGAACTGATTTGTAGTTACTCAATAGTTAGTCTCAAAATCTCCCATACTATCCTCCTTAGTCTGATTAGCTTGGAATGTGTCGAGAGTGGCTAGATGTTTCGAGAAAGCCTTATAGTCCCTCAATTGATCCCTCCATTGTGTGCAGTGCCGCACATAGTAGAGGGTCTCCCCTTCAACATTGATTCAATCCTAAGGCTTTCATTGGTCATGGCTACAATGGGTTCAAGCTCATATTTACACAACTATCTTGTCCAATCATTTTTACGTCATATATGAAAGTAACACCTTCCAAACTAGTAAAAACAAATCCCAACCGACAAAGGAACCGATTTGTAGTTACTCAATAGTTAGTCTCAAAGAAATCAAAGAAGCAATTCCAAGATTTAGTAGTCGTTAACATGAAGACATGTTGGACATGTGTTGGCACATGTCTTAAGGTCAAAAAAACACACACAGGCACACACACACACACACACACACACACACACACATGCCCACATAGACATGCATGCACAATATAAACAAGGTAAATTTATCACAAATACATTAAAGTATCAGCATATAACATACAAAGATTGATATGAGTTCTAGAGTAAAAATTATATTGTATTTACAAGTGTCATTACAAGAACTTGAGGTTAACAAATTGAATTGGTGCTATATCATGCCAAAAATTTAGAATCTACTTTTCATGCTCATGATTGTATGCATAACATCCTCTCCTTATCTCATAAGCAGAACTCTGGACATCTACATTATAGACCTATAGGTTGTCAATTTCAAAAAGAAAATGTGGGTGGGAACAATATAAGAGAAACATACAAGGGTGTGATCCACTCTTTCATGAGCTGAAGCAATTGGTTTCTCTTCATTGTTGGGATCCATATCAATGCCATTGTCATCCACAAGAAAAGTCCAAGACATACCTGATTGTTGTGAAAATGACTAGTCTCTAGTCGACTTGTGCAAAAACGAGACAACCTAAAAAAGTATATAGTTCCCTAATGGAATTGATAGATCAAGGAATCCATGGGTTTATATCCTTCTACAACTAAGTCTACTACTTTTTCCTTTATGTTTGGTGATCTATTGCATTAACATATCAAGGAGTAGGTTGTCAGCTCCAACTTCTTTTGTACGTCTTTGGGAATTGTTTTGGTAGGACAACTTTTATAATTTCCTCTACAAAGCTTGCTTAGATTCTTATTTTTTCTAGAAATTGATGCCAATGACAATGTGATTGGATACATTAGGTTTCATATTACCTGTTTAAGGACATAGTGCTATGGTGGTCTGATTCTTATTGAATCAACATTGACCTCTCCAAGGGTGTATCTAACAACCATGACAAACTAGCTTGATATCATGGAGCTTCTCCTATTAAGTGATATATTTCTTTGGATTGATAGTTCACATTATTTTGTGATGTTTTAAACCTTTGATAGGCTATTTCTTTGAAGTGATATATCACATTATCTTCCAATGTTTTTAACCCTTGATAGGCAATGCTAAACGGCTATAATTTTTGGAATGCCTCTATCAGAACCCTCTAGTCCCCAAAATTATTATGTTTATGGATCAAAGAAATGGATCGCAGTGTATGGAAGAGCATGGGCTTTGTTTGAACATTGCACTGAAATAGACTACTTGGATCATGATTTTGAAGGTTCTGCTTGCTATCACCTATGATGTATGACTCTCCAAAAGTTAAAAAAACTCTCAAACTCATTCTAGAAAAACTCATAAAAAAGAATCCCCCCTTAGGAAAAACTTCATGAAAGAAATCTGACCTTCATGCAATTGATTTACTAATACTTATGGCCATATTATATAGGTAGTCATGATGGTGCACAAGGGAAATCGATGGGAAATCACTTGGAACAATTAGTTAAGAAGGTGGCAATTTAGTGATTCAAAATTGGTGTAGCCACGTAAGATGGTGGCCATTTAGGTTCCCTTATCAAATAAAATAAAGAGAGCAAATTAAGGGTCAAGCAATTTAGGGGGCTCACAAATTATTATTGGCACGATGTGATGCACCAATTTTAGGGCAATAACTCTCTTGAACATATATAATGCGGAGCCATTTCTAGGTCATTATGATAGGCAAAGTTTTCCCACTTGAATACTTATTGCTTTAAAGCCTTGCTCCTTGATATGTGTGTAGGAGCCATGTGATCATTGTAATCTTGAGAGTAGAGGTGAGACATAGCATGTAGCGGGTACATGTGAGAGAGTAGAAAGATACATAGTAACTTACACAATCTAAGACAACCCAGCTTAAATTTCCATGTTGTTAGAGGTGAGGAGTGTTAGAGCTATATATAGCTTGCCCTAACTTGAACTAGGTCTCACCTATATATATGTAACTAGTGATCAATATGAATCAGTCTTTGGGAGTCTATTTGGTGTGTCTATCATCTCTTCTTCTTCTCTCTCAACATGGTATCAGAGCTACAAAGGTTTTGCTATTTTATGCTCACTGTAATGAAGAAAGACAGGAAGTATTAGTTGTTGATTTGATTACACAGTGCTTTCAGTATCTCATCGCTTATTTTCTCTTGTCGATTTTGACATGTCTAACTTGATGTGGTTTTTTGGAGGTCTTCTGGTGCGAATTTGAGAAATTTATCAGTGGCAAATGGATCATAGATCATTCATAGAGCGTAGCTCTCGTTGTGCTCTTCGTTCTGAGCACTTAAACACCCTAATCGGACTTCGGAGCAGAAAGTTACGTCAGTTTTCGTGACGACTACTTTTTTCTTGGTTTCGTGATTGGCACGCTCGTACTGCTTTTTGCCAAGAATCTCGTGGCTTCGTGATAAACGTATTGGTTTCGTGATCAGCACGATCGTAGTGCTTTTCGCCAAAAATACCTCCGTTTCGTGATCAACAAGTTCTGCTTTTCTCCAAAAATATCGTGGTTTCGTGATCAACAAGCTCAAAGCGCTTTCTTGGCATGCATGCTATTTCTAGTATACTCCCATCTCACGTTCTATCCTTTTTTGGAGTATCTCGAGTTTTATATTTTCAGAGCGACCATTGTATTCTTGATCATTGATGTGAGCTCTGACAAACATATTCTCCCGAAGTATGATGGCAACGTCTATAATCATCAATGGCTTTCCTTCTGGCCAACGATCTGTTCCTCTGTTTCAAGGACATGGTTTTCCTGGTTGGAAAGTGAAGATGTTATTGATACTCGAAGGTGATAATCTTTCAGATATTGTTCTTGGTGATCTCGTTTGTCCATCCCAACCTGTTGATGCAACTCCAAATCATGCTCTTGTGACTCAAGGCCCTCTCTTTGAGAAATGGAGATCTGACTTTGCTGATTGGCGTTCTCGTGATAAAGCAGCTCGTCGGTATATTTTATCTACTCTACATGATTCTCTTATGCTGGATGTATATGCCCTTCCTTCTTCTCATGCAATATGGGAATATCTCGTTTCTACTTTTGAGAAGAAATCTGTCACAGAGATTCTTTATCTTCGTAATCTTTTGAGCACTCCGTACAAAGTTGGAGCTCCGATGACAACTCATATTGACTCATTCAAGAATATCGTCAATCAACTTGATGCTGCTGGTGCACCTATTCCACGAAATCAATTGGTGACCTATCTTCTCGACACAGTCCAGGATCCATTATATGATAATATTGTTACCATCCTTTCCAACAAAAACGAGATTGATTTTGATCAAACATGTATTTCTTTGATTGAGTACGCTCAACGACGCGAGCATCGTAAAGACCCTCATGAATCTGTGATGATAACAATGGATGATGCAGATTCAGAGATAGCTTGTGTTGCTTGCAAGCGTCCTTTCTTCAAATATGGACGTGGTAGTTATGGACGTGGTGGTCATCCGTATAGAGGTGGCAATTCTTCTCGTCTCAAATATCCTGAGAAACATTGTTCTTACTGTGATAAGCATGGTCATGTTATCTCTGATTGTTGGGCTCGGCAATATGATGAGGAACATGGTGTTACCACTAAGCAACCCCGCTTATCCAATAATTCTCCTTACGAATATTGTGGCGGAAATCATCCATCCTTTCGGTGTTACAAGAGGCGTTATGATTGTGAACGTACTCAAGCATATGCTACTCAACAACAAGATGCCCATACGCATCAAGAGGCAAATCATATCTATTCTGATGTCTCTCCAGAAAGGATACTTCATGTTCGAGATGGTTCCACTTTTATTGTTGATTCTGGTGCTACTGGTAATATGACATATCAATCTCAATGGTTACATAATTATCATGCTCTTCCTCACAAGAAATTGGTTTATCTTGCTGATGACACTACTTGTCAAGTCATGGGCGTTGGAGATTTATATCTTGGCACTTTTTCTTCAACAAGAGTCTTGCGAGGCGTTCTCCATGTTCCAGATCTTCAGAGTAATCTTCTTTCTGTTGCACGACTTGTTGATCTTGGTCTCTTTATTGGCTTTGACCACACACAGTGTTGGATTGAAAAAGATGGACATACCATAGCAATTGCTCCTCGGAATGGTAACCTCTTTCAACTTTCCTTAAATGATGATATTGCTAATGTGGTTACAGCCCCTGGTGATTTGGACTGCAAGCTATGGCATCATCGTTTTGTTCATTCGGATTTTTCCAAGCTACTTGCTATAAATCGTCATGATCTTGTGGATGGTATGAATCTTCCAGCTCGTCCTCACATGGGCCTATGTGAATATTGCGCTCTTGGCAAGCATCATCGAAAACCCTTTCATGCATCTACTTCAACTCATTCATATGCTTTATTGGATCTTATTCACACTGATATATGTGGACCTTTTCCTCCATCCAAGTCTTTCTACAGGTATTTCATCACTTTCATTGACCATTGGTCAAGATATACAACTGCATTTCTCTTGCGACATAAGTCAGAGGCCTTATCAGTATTCAAGCAATATAAAACTGCTGCAGAACTTCATACTGGTTTTCAGATCAAGACCCTTCGTAGTGACAATGGTGGAGAATATATTTCTAATCTTTTTAATGATTATTGCATTGAGTGTGGCATTCATCGTGAATATACTGTTCCATACTATCCTCAACAAAATGCTCACGCAGAGCGTAAGAATCGCACTTCTCTTGATGCTATGAGATGTATGCTCCTTCATTCTGGATTATCTCGAAGCTTTTGGGCAGAAGCACTTTTGACAGCCATCTTTGTGCAAAATCATCTTCCTACAACTGCACCTTCTGGTCAGATATACCAATCACAGCTTGGACAGGGGAGACTCCTTCTGTATCACATTTTCGAACTTTTGGTTGCATTGCTTATATTCATGTACCAAAAGAGAAACAGAAAAAGCTAGATCTTCCTGATAAAAGGTCATATTCATTGGATATTCTCCGAATTCTAAAGGTTATAAATTCTATGATCCCTCTTCTAAGAAGGTGATAATCAATCGTGATGCCATATTCAATGAGCAGTTAATGGGAGGGGCATGGTATACCGAGGATGCAGAGGAAACTGAGTCCTTACTTTCTGCCTTTCCTTTTCTATTTGATACTGATTCCACTTCTGATGTCATTACTACTCGTTCACCTGATGGCATCACTGCTACTCCATCTGCAGAGCAATGTGTTGACAATCTTGATTTGGATCCTGCACATACACAGGCCTCTGATGATAGTGTTGATATTTATGTTGATCTGCCTATTGATTTTGAACATGGTTCTACTCATGATTGTGTTGATGACTTTGAAATCATTGATCATGCAATGGTTGCTCACGAAGACCCTACTACTTATATAGAAGCTATCTCTCTGCACAAAAGAGTCAATGGCAAGAGGCAATGGAAGCTGAATATGATTCTTTGATCTCTAAAGGTACATGGGTTCTTACTGAACTACCTCCTGGTCGCACTCCTATCAAATGTAAGTGGGTTTATAAAACCAAAACTAAAGCTGATGGTTCTTTTGACAAGTTTAAAGCTCGTGTCTGGTTGCAAAAGGATACTCACAAATTGCAAGAGTTGATTATCATGATACTTTTTCACCCGTTGTTCATAGCACAAGTATTCGGGTACTCTTGGCTTTTGCTACTCAATTTGATTAGGAGATTCATCAAATGGATGTGAAAACTGCTTTTCTTAATGGAGATCTTAAAGAGGAGATTTATATGGAGCAACCAGAAGGGTTCATACTTCCCGGTCAGGACCATCTTGTTTGTCACCTTCATCATGCTCTTTATGGTCTAAAACAAGCTTCCCGTTCTTGGTACATGAAAATTGATCAGTTTCTAACATCTCAAGGTTTCAACTCTTATTTCTCTGATCCCAACTTATATGCCAAACATGATGGTGCTCTTTTTGTCATTCTTGCTCTTTATGTGGATGACACCATACTTGTTTCCAACAATCTCGATTTCTTGCAAAATGTCAAGAAAATCTTATCCTCAGCATTTGATATGGTTGATCTTGGAGACATTCATTCATGTCTTGGTATTCAAGTTTAGCGATTTCGTCACAAGGGAATTTTGCTACTTCGACAAACAAAATTCATTCAAGATGCAGTTCAAAAGTTTGGCTTGACGAATGCTCACTCTGCGACCACTCCTTGTCTTGTGAGCTCTGTCAAAAATACTCGATTGACTCATGAGGTTGAGGTTTCACATCAACCCTATGCCAATCTTGTTGGTTGCCTACAGTTTGTCGGTTTGAACACTCGACCAGATATTCTTTTTACTGCCAATCAGTATTTGAAAGGCACTTCTGATTTTGGGTTAGTTTATCGACGTCATACAAAATCATCTTCTGTGATGTCTCTTGATCTTTTGGGATATACAGATGCAGATTGGGCAAGCTCTCACTTCTCTATGCGGTCTACAAGCAGTAATTGCTTCTTTATCAATGGTTTCTTGGTCTCTTGGGCAAGTAAGAAGCAACTTTGTGTTGTTGTTTCTACCACAGAATCTGAGTATGTAGCGGCTTCTCTAGTAGCTCAAGAATTGGTTTGGCTACGACAATTGCTTGCAGATATTGGTCATCCTCCATCATCCAGTACTCCTCTCAGATGTGATAATCAAAGTGCCATAAGTCTGGCTAAAGACTATGTTCAGCATAACAAATCCAAACATATTGCTGTTCATTATCATTATGTCAAACATGAAGTGAAGAAAGGGATGATAATGATTGAACATTGTCCTACTTCTCTGATGATTGCAAATATTCTCACTAAAGGACTTAGTGAGGCACGCTTCACAGTGCTACGATCAGAACTTGGAGTTCTTGCAGCTTCTCTCTTCCAAGATTAACACACCTATGGGTGACCTTTTGTATATAAATGCATATCTACATTACATACTTGTAAATAATTGTACAAATGATCAACTTGTATACTTGTATATAGGAGCTCGGGTTTTTCCCTTGTGCTCCCCAAGGGTTTTTTCATCCGTAGCTAGAGACCTTTGTTTGAGTGGGGGTGTTAGAGCTATATATAGCTTGCCCTAACTTGAACTAGGTCTCACCTATATATATGTAACTAGTGATCAATATGAATCAGTCTTTGGGAGTCTATTTGGTGTGTCTATCATCTCTTCTTCTTCTCTCTCAACAAGGAGATGTAACCTCTAGTCCTAGCTGGTTGTAATGTGTGCACATGTAAAATGTTGAGTGTAGAGACAAGCAATAGCATGGGAAGTTGACTAGATCCATGCGAGGAGTAGAAAGATATATAATAGTAGATGATTTTCGTCCTAATTTCCATCAAGATAGAAATGGGTAGGCCTCTCCTATCCCAATTGGTTGCGATGTATGTAGCATGTTTTGGTGAAAAAAGCATGCACATTGGAGTGGGTTTGTGAGGGATTAGATAGTACCTTTGTGTAGTTTAAGATTTAAAAAACCTAATTCTCATTCAAGTAAAGGTGAGGAGATGGTACAAATGGAGAGTCATATTGTACAAACCAAATCTTGCACCTTGTCAATAGTTACTAAAATCATGATGAGTTATGTATTGCCTTTCTATATCATGGATGAAGTTTGATTTTGGCCAAAGCTCTATGCAATTCATCGAAGTGAAAATGGTTGTATATGATGGGCTAGGTAATTTGTTATTGAGTAAATACAAAGAATGGCATTTGACATGTTTGAGAGTTTCATCAATAAAAGTAGGCTTGTAGGGAAGGAATGATGAAGATTTTGACAATTCTTGAAAAGTGGAAGGTTCTCACAAGACAAAACAATTAGGTATACAATTCTTGAAAAGTGGAAAGTTTTTGCAAATAGTTTTTCGTGACCTAGACCTCCATTTCTCTCACTCACACAAATGTGTTCCACTACAAGAAGTTTTTTGTGTATTGGACCTCCAAGAACTTTGTCTCACTCACATAGTAAAGAAATGGATTGTTCAATTGCATCTTCGAGGAAAGCTAAGGAGGTTGAAAACAATGACGATGATGACGGGAAGTATGGGATGTAAAAGGACAAGAGGCAAGTCATCTTGGTAGTTAGTGGTGGTGAGGGGGTGAGGAGCTCCTCTCGTAAGTACAACTACTTCAAGAGGAGTGGTTGAAGGGAACGATAATGTGAAGTATGTGCATTGTCTTCTATTCTATTCTATATGGAGACTAATACCATACCAGCCACGTGGCAAGTATGGGGAGGTTTGTGATGCATTATAGAGCTTTGAGGGTGGAGGAGGGAGGTTCAGGGAGAGAGGAGGATGAGGACGATGTTGGAGCACCATGTGGCACTGCGAGGACACTACTAGAGTGTAGAGGGATAGACCAAATGTGGAAGACTGCAAGCAGGAAGCCACGTGGCATGTAAGCATTGCTCTGGATTTTGCTCGCAGGTCTGACGCCTACAAACAGGAGACACAAAGAGAGAGAGAGAGAGAGAGGGGAGGGTAGGGGAGGAAATGCAAGAAAGTGTATAAATGGGCCACAAACACTTGACCAAGCCAGCGTGAAAGCTTTGCATGCGCAGACTACATGACGCGATCCAACCCTCCATTTCGTTGCAGATCCCCAAGTCTTGGATTAAATGTAACCACAATTGCAATGGACATGTGAGGGTGGGTAGCGCAGACACATGGCATTGCTAGGCATTTGCCACACATGGGTTGCACGGGTAAACAGGGCGAAGTAGGACGGAGCATGTGACATGTGCCACGTGGCGACTTGCCAGGTCAAATCCTGGGCACAGAGGTAGCAATGGGCATAGCGTGTGCAAATGGGTAGATGCCATGTGTCCACATAGGTTACTCAGTGTAGAGGTTGAGTCAATGCGATGAGGCGGCTGCTCAGAGCAAAGGGAGAGTCCAAAGGATGCGGGTCCCACAAAGATGCAACGAATGATGTGGCATGGGCCACATGACATCGAGTAATGAGAGTTGGTGGTGCAATAAAAATGGTGTGGGATTCACACGCAGTGGTAAAATTCAAATATGCCGGCGTGGGATTCAAATGTGCCGGCTAGATTCACACGTGGTGCAAGCGAGCGAGGAGAGAGAGAGATTTATATATATATACCTATATATATGTATATATGTGTGTGTGTGTGTGTGTGTGTTTGTGTACACACACACACACACACACACATATACCTATATATATATATATACAATTTATTAATTTAACTATATTTTATATTTAAAAAAATATATACATTGTGTGTGTGTGTGTAACGCGTGCGCCCGTGAGAGAGAGAGAGAGAGAGAGAGAGAGAGAGAGAGATTTATATCTCTGTGTGTGTATGTTCACCCCCCGAAAAAAAAGTGTGTGTGAATGTTTGTATGTATGTTATATGCTGCGAGAGAGAGAGAGAGACAGACAGAGAGACAGAGACGGAGATAGAGACAGAGAGACACACAGAGAGAGAGAGAGAGAGATACCAAGAGAGAGAGGACAAGAGAAGAGAGAGATGGAGAGAGAGAGAGAGAGGGCAAGAAAAGAGAGAGAGATAGAGAGAGAGAGAGAGAGAAAGAGAGAGAGATTATATAATATAATATATCATATATATATATATATAAGATATTTATTAATATTTTAAGACGTAGTGTTTTATGTGTGTGTGTGTGCGCGCGCGCGCACACACGCATGTTGTATGTATGCATATGTTTTTCAAAAATTTTCTTAAAATTCCTCAAGTTTGAGATTTATAAATGAAGCCCTAAATTTTATTATACGCAATAGATGAGACCCAGTGGAGTGGGTCTCTAGCCTGTTGTTGACGGGTCAGGTTACTCATCCCCATAATCGGAGGGGGCTGGAATCCAGCAAGATCGCTTCTCCTTGGCTTCACTCGCAAAACAATGCTCCCGAGCCCCAGCGAGCAAGAACAAGCAAATTCGATGAATTTACAGGATATCAGCACAAGCTATATTCGATGAATTTACAAGAACAAGCGAATGGATGAATTTACAAAATTTGATGCGCGTGCATAGTAGCGGGCCCATTGAACATGTGCACATTCGAATAGCACCTCTGCAAGTGTGTTTTTTGTGTATTGTGCATGAAATTCGACGAAAAATGGGATTTAAGAAAAGTAAAAACTAAGGGTGAGCACAACAAATAGCATAAGATCACACCACAAGCCTCAAAAGTATAATTAACATTTAAGTATCTGATATTTACATGGCATGGAAACCCTTACTTCAATTAAGCCTTTGATGACTCCCCCATATAGATCAAGGAATCCATGTGTTTACATCCTTCTACAACTAAGTCTACTACTTTTTCCTTTCTGTTTGGCGATCTATTGCATTAATATATCAAGGATTAAGTTGTGAGGTCCAACTTCTTTTGTATGTCTTTGGGGTTTGTCTTGGTAAGACAACTATTATATTTTTCTCTACAAAGCTTTCTTAGATTCTGATTTTTCCTAGAAATTGATGCCAATGCCAATGTGATTGGACACATTATGTTGCATATTACTTGTTTAAGGACATAGTTCTATGGTGGTCTAATTCTTATTGAATCAACTTTGACCTCTCCAAGGGTGTATTTGACAACCATGATAACTAGCTTGATATCATGGAGCTTCTCCTATTAAGTGATATATTGCTTTGGAGTGATAATTCACATTATTTTGCGATGTTTTAAAGCTTTGATAGGCTATTTCTTTGAAGTGATATATCACATTATTTTGTAATGTTTTTATCCTTTGATAGGCAATGCTATATGGCTATAATTTTTGGAATGTATTTGTGAGAACCGTCTAACCCCCAAAGATTCTTATGTTTATGGATCAAAGAAATGGATCGCAGTGTATGGAAGAGCATGGACTTTGTGTGAACAGTTGACTGAAAAAGACTACTTGGATCATGATTTTCAAGGTTCTTCTTGCTTTCACCTATGATGTATTACTCTCAAAAAGGAAAAAAAAACTCTCAAACTCCTTGTAGTAAAACTCGTAAAAAAGAATCCCCCCTTAGAAAAAATCTTCGTGAAAGAAATATGACCTTCATGCAATTGCTTTAGTAATGCTTATGGCCATATTATAAAGGTAGTCATGATGGCGTACAAGGGAAATTGAGGAGAAACCACTTCGAGCAATTACTCAAGAAGGTGGCAATTTAGTGATTCAAAATTGGTGTAGCCACGTAAGATGGTGGCAATTTAGATTCCCTTATCAAATAAAATGAAGAGAGCAATTTAAGGGTTAAGCAATTTAGGGGGCTCACAAAAGAAGTGGGGTGTTCAACTGCATCTTAGAGGAAAGCTAGGGAGGTTGACAACGATGACGATGATGACGGGAAGTATGGGATGTAAAAGAAGACGACGCAAGTCTTCTTGGTAGTTAGTGGTGGTGAGTGGGTGAGGAGCTCCTCTCGGAAGTTCAACTACTTCAAGAGGAGTCGTTGAAGGGAACGAAAATGTGAAGTATGTGCATTGTCTTTTATATAAAGGGTGAGTATTAGATTACACAGTGAATACTTTTGGATAGTGATGAAGACAAGCCTACTAATCATCTTGATATTAGTAGTAGCAGCAACGGCAACGCCATCTAACGAGAGCGACCAACATTTATTAGTAGACCCTGGGTACTCTGGCACAGGGTATAAAAGTATTTTCCACAATTGCCGAAATGTAGGCGGAAGATATTATGGCTATCGTGGCATGTGTTATCGAATGCGGCAAGGCATAGGGTCCAATGCCGAAGGAGGATGCTCTTTTACATGATTAGCCAAAAGTGAATAATACAATAACGACCCAGGTGTAAATTGGGGTTTTTAGATGTCGATCATGGCCAAAACAATAATGACCTCTTAATGTTGGGTTTTAAGGGGTCAAGTTTGTGGATTTCCACGTGTAATCCTTTTTTGAAAAAGTTAATTGAATTGTAGCCACGCTTTCTCCTATGCTTTTGGTAGCTGCTTTTTGCTTTTGGTACCTGTGATCATACTTCGAAGATCCGGAGCTTCTCGGCTTCGCGCTCTCCCTCTGCTTCTCACTCCACTCCCTGCGCCCACCGCTCCCCTCCCCTCCCCGCTCAACCCCCTCTCCCTCCGCTCTGCCCCGCTGCAGAGGTAATTCACTGCAGATTGAGATCAGAGCATTGCTGAAAAGAATACTCACGACGCAGAAATCACTGTAGTGATTCTCGATGTGCACGTAAAAGAAGAATTCGCAAAAGGAAGGAGATAAGGTGATCGGAGTGAGGCATCTGTAAAGCACGTCAAATTTGGTGTGCGAGATTGGATTGAACCACGTCCTGGAGGAGATCGAGAGGATTTTGCTCAAAGAACAGATTAGGGGCTTTCGTTGCGCTCTGCTCTTCATTACGTTATATCATGTCGATCCTCAAGATTATTTTAGTAACACGTCCCCTAGAGGCTTGCCAACGTGAATCGCTCCTTTCAGACGTTCGCCATAAGTTCAATCACTTGGACGAAGATATGGTTGTCTTGCGCCAACAACAAGAAGTTCCAAATCAAGTTGTTGTAGATGATGATTCCAAAATATTATTCAAGGTCATTGTGATTACAAGCATCGCATGGCCCATTGAAGTTCCCAGTTATGACTTGGAGTCGATCGAGAAAGAAATTCGGGACAAACTTAAACCCTTAGACAAATACACTATCCAATTGCGGGCTATTGACACGAACGAAGATGACCCAAAAGATTGGACCAGCCAAACTCTCATCATGCGATGTTCTAGCGCGGGATGTTGTACCTTACCTTATGATTAGTCTTCAGCTTTGATTTTACAACAAGCCCACATCGATCGCCCGTTATGTACATAGAAGCAAAACAAATGGATTCTTGAAATGTTCTCTAATTTTATTCCGCACAGTTTTTGGAAGTTAAGTTTAAAACTCTTTTCCAATTCTCTTGTCATCTCAGTTGTTTTCTTGGAAAGGAAAAGGTTGTACGTATCTAGATCCATTTCATATCTCAGTGGCATTGTGTTGGTGGTCAATTCGTGTAAGCATTGGTAAGCGAGGCAGGGGCATGTTTTTTTGTGATACATAGGGTGCAGGTTGATGTTCGTGCATGATAATTATCATCTCAACCAAATGTGTTATAATCACATTAGATCAATGGGCTTTTCGGGTGCTTAGTTTCGTTGTCGAACCTCCGGTTCAAAGTTTGTTGCATATATATATGCTCTATGCTTACTGCAGATACCTCTGTTCAGATTCGTTTGCTCTTGTTATGCATCAAGGCAGGGCATCTCACAGTTGTGTAGCAAACAAGTGATTGGGCACTCCCATCAAGTTGTGCGGAAGCTATATATCTTCATATCTCCTACATCTCATCGTGCCCTGGTTTCGCCACTTGCTCCCCATGGTGCAGGACCCATCAACAAATTCTAGGTCGCATCCAGGGAAACACCCTTAGTTTGGTCTGGCTTGTTCAGCCTAGGATATTCACCATGTGGAGAGCTGAATTGCCTCCTTATTAAAGCCTTTTTCTTTTTCAAAGCTGGTCATGCTTTATCTTTGAAAGCGTAGGCAAGCATGAAGCATATCTGTTGAATCAGAGCACCAATCTCAAACACATGGTAGCTGTAGTAGAAAGTCGCAATATAAAAAGAAGTATTAAGATGTGGCTTTGCCACCACCATTCCCAGAGAGCTCCATTAGGCACAACACAGTGCTTATAGGACAATCACGAATAACATGCGTGGCTGCTACACACATTTGAATCCTCTCAGAGATATCAAAAAAAGACTGATTGTTGCAAGCACTCTCGACTAAAGCCCAAGCATGAGTGATCATTTCAAGAATATTTGTCCACGTGTCATTAAAGAAAGACTATAACAGTAGGCAGAGAGGAGACTATTCCTTCCAAAGATCTACAGGATGCACTCCACTAAATGGCTCAGTGTTGCTGCTCAAGAGGATGTAGCCAATGGATACTGGCTGGAAACTGTTGCTGCACCAAGGCTGATGCCTCCTCTTGAATGGGCCAGAGGCTGAGGGAGAGCTGAAAGCTGGAATAGTGGGGGGAATACTAGGGAGACTTTTCTTTCCAGCTAGATGTACAATCTGAAAATGAAAAATGGAAAGGAAGTTTGCCCATCTCATGTGCTTTTCTGACAACTTTCTCTGAGTAAGGAAGTATCGCAGCGATTGATGATCAGTTTGCACATAAAAATCAGCACCTAAAAGATGTGCTTCCACACAATAAGAGCAAGAATTACAGCTACCAACTCTTGCATATATACATTCATGTTGTGTTCAGGATCTCGAAGCAGCCTGCTCTCATATGCAACCACTCTACCTTCCTGCATAAGGACTCCACCAACACTATTGCCGCTTGCATCACATTGAAGAACAAAAGGCTTTCGCAAGTCTGGCAAAATGATGACCGTATCAAAGAATAGCTTTTCTTTCAGGTCATTGAATGCTGCAATTTCTTTCTTCCCCCAACGGAAAGGCACTACCTTCTTCTGCAAAGCATGTAAGGGTGAAGCTATCTCAACAAAATAACGAATGAAGCGCCGATACAAGCCAAGAAAACTACGAACTTCACGTAGGTTCTTCAATGGAGGCCAATTCTTGATTGCCTTTATCTTGGCAGGATCCATCCTCACTCCATCTTGTGAGATGATGTGTCCCAGGAAATGTATCTCTGGCATGAAGAACTCACTCTTCTTTGTGTTGACCAGCAAGTTGTGTTTCCTGAGTTCTGCAATTACAACTGCCAAGTGTTGCCTACGCTCCTCTTCATCTTTCGAGTGCACAATAATGTCATCAAAGAATGTACCCACAAACTTCTTGTGCTCTCTGAAAATACAATCCATCATGTGATTGAAGGTAGCAGGAGCATTAGTCAAACCAAATGGCATGACAAGAAACTCATAAAGCCCAAAAGTGGTCTTGAAGGCAGTCTTATGTACATCTTCGGGCCTGATTCGTATCTTGGCAGGGTCCATCCTCACTCCATCTTGTGAGATGATGTGTCCCAGGAAATGTATCTCTGGCATGAAGAACTCACTCTTCTTTGTGTTGACCAGCAAGTTGTGTTTCCTGAGTTCTTCAATTACAACTGCCAAGTGTTGTCTATGCTCCTCTTCATCTTTCGAGTGTACAATAATGTCATCAAAGAATTTACCCACAAACTTCCTGTGCTCTCTGAAAATGCGATCCATCATGTGATTGAAGGTAGCAGGAGCATTAGTCGGAAGCAGCATGCACATTGCTATATCTCTTATGTTATGGTTCTAGTCCTTGTCCATAAAAGCATGAAAATAGAAGCAGCATGTGCGTTGCTATAACTCTTATGTTCTGGTTCTAGTTCTTGTGCATAAGATCTGTTGGAGATTGTTTATTGGCTTTAATCTTTTCTTTGCAATAGAACTTGACTCATAGGAGCGCCAATCCTATGCTAGTCATCGTCACAACTGAGTCTGCCCTTCACCTCGAGAGTTCTGACGGAACTAAATACGAATATCTTTGCATAAAGGGGCATTCATCTGTGTGTAGGTATGTGGGCACACCTATGTGTGAGAGTATTGTTGTACAATCGCTATATTACTGTTGGATGCTGATGATGTTAGTGGGAATACCATAGCAGTTTGTCCTTGCTATGCACGATGAAGTTTATGATTTTCAACCCTGTGGTGACTATCATAAGTTTACTGCAGTGTTTGTTTTACTTTTAGAGGATGAGTTTGTGTGTGTTCTTGGCTCATTTTCCATTTTTTTCCCTAGAGAGAGAAAGTTCTATTAATGCTTGAAAAAACCAACCATACAAATCAGTCAACTGGGGGTTGATGATGTGGAAGAAATGCCAGAAAAAGAAACTACTTGTTAACTAGCCTGTTTTCAGAAAACCCAGCTCACTGCCTGGGGAATCTCAGAACAGGGGCTAGCAAAGTGGGTGGAGGGCTATACATCTAGCGAACGCCTTGCTCCGTAAAGACATACAAGACACCTGCAGGCCAAGCCTTGTAGAAATGCTGCCACCTATTAGCGATCGCCTCAGATCTCGATGTCTCACGCTTCGAGATGTTGCGCAGGGTGTAGTGATGTCTTGCCAGATGGTTGTAAATTCCTGCTCACTTTTTATCTCTCACAACTCCTGAGAAATAGAGCATCCAACCACAAGTGTCAAAACATGTACCGCATCACTTGTGAAGCATAAACCATGCATTTACTGTTGCATCAAAGGTATTTTCCACTTTCTGTAAATTGCATACCAGAGAATAAAGAGTGACTGCAAATGTCCCAAAATGCATTTACTGCATCATGACCTTTGCATTAGTGCATATATGCATCCAACTTTGCATCATTTTTAATGCATTTGCCACACTTCAAAGCATCCAATCTTGGACTGAAGGTAAATCCCGAGGCACAAGTTTGCCCCAAATGTTCACTATAGTGACAATTCCTACACTAGACCTCACTTCCACTCTACCAAGTGTTCAAGGCACACATCAACCACCCAATGGTGGGATTTGCCAAGTGGATGGCGGAAAGAGGAGCTTACTTGGGCATAAATGCCACCCTGTCCCTATTTTTGAACATCATTATCTTTGCAACAAAAGACCAGATGCCAAAGCTATGAACAGCAAAGTTGCAGGTTGTGGGAAGCTCTACAACTTCTTAGTTAACTACAGGTCCAAAATCCTTACGTATTCACTGGTATTCGCACCTGAAAATGGCCTCCTGCTCACTTTTTCAGACTGTCAAGGGACTTGGAAAAAATTTGGATCAAGCTGTACACTCAAAGCTTGTCTGCCTTCACGAGCTCCCTCTCGCCACCTTCAAGCTCCCCTGAGCTTCTAGAGCTCCTTCTCAATTGCCCGGATATAGACGGATGCTCCTCCAACATTGTTTCCCTGGAACTAGCTCCTTCAACCTTCCTCACATAATTGTATAGCAAACGGGTTGCTGCATAATCCTGGAAGCCACCCTTCTTATCTTGCAAATGACAGCCTTGTGGGTTTGTTGCTGCTTTCCCCAGTTGACAAAATGTGACAGACCGGGTCCTTCTTTTGCTATGCTTCCAAGTCTGCTGCTCACGGGCTGCTGTAGATGGGCGTCTGCAACCTTCGTCTGGGCCTCTGTCAACGCGGCACCCGCGTCTGTGAGTTCGTCGACTGTCCATGCCAAAAAAATTCATGTTGACCAAGCCTGCGATTTTCAAGGGAAACCTTTGATTTTTGTCTCTTGAGTGGTCTTCTAGTTCACTGGGAGTCTGTCTCTCTTTTGTCCCTGTAGTGGGGGGAGTCCTCTACCCCCTCCACCTTTACTCAAGCTCTTGCACATAGGAGATGCCCATAGCAAATACCAAGAAAAGGGATTTCCCCCTTTCTTCTTGCACAAGCAGCTTTGCCTCTTTCTTCAAGATCCAATTTCCAGCTACAGGAAATCTGCAGGCCGCCCCTGCTCATGGGATGCACCGCTTGAAGCTCCACCGGGCTCTCTCCTTGTTGGCCACACTCCACCAAGCTCAACCAAGCTCTGATACCAATTGTGGGAGTAGGAAAGGACCAGCACACAAAGGGATGAGAGAGCAAGAGAGAGAGCACACAGTGTATGGGTCACAAAAGGGGTGACCTCCTTATTCCGACCTCTGCCGTATATATATCAGAAAGAATAAGGACTATACAAATGGTACATATGGTAAAGGGCCACATTGGCCTTTACCACAACACCCCCATCTCCTGTGAGCCCTCTCTAGACTCGTATGAGCACGCTCAGAAGTGCTCTTGTGAGCCCAACCCTGACTCCCTACACCTCCCCTCCCCATGAGAAGTCTCCTCCCCGTGAAGTCCCATCCCCATGAGAAGTCTCCTCCCCGTGAGAAGTCCCATCCCCATGAAAAGTCTCCTCCCTGTGAGAAGTCCCCTCGCCATGAGAAGTCCCCTAGCCTACAAGAGTCTCCCCCACCAGCTATCCAAACTAAAGAGCAAAACGTGTTCGGAAATCTTGCTGACATTAAGAACCTTGCTAGAGGTCTTGTTGGAAAGCAGACAACAAGGAAGTCAACCATATTTCCTCTTCCTGTTATACGGCCAACCTTGGACATAGTACCTATGCCAAGGGTCCCTTCCCACCACCTAAGAAGGACTAAAGCATATGCCACAAAAGGAATGGGTACGCCAGGAGGATGCAAACAATGATGAAGAACAAGCAACAGAAGAGCGGTGGAAGAAGTTCAAAGCAGATAGGAGGCCATGGAGCCACGTGAGGGTACCTGTACGTCCTCCACCAAGAGTGAGGAAGCCAAATAGAGTGAAACTAGGAGTAAGAGCCCTCAAAGAAATTAGGCAGCTACAAAAAAGCACTGAGAATGTGATCCTGTGTGCTCCTTTCTAACGCGTTGTACATGAATCGCACAGAAATACATGGACAATGTCCGTTTCAGTACAGGCATCTAGGGGCACTTCAAGAGGTTGCGGAGCAGGTTATAAGAGGGCTCTTCAAAGATGCAAACTTCTGTGCTGTGCATCACAGTGATGGATAATTTAGATATATGTCTCACAAAACGGCTACGCATGGAGCCTATCCTTAGGCCTTAGAATACATTTTTGTAGAAGAATCCATCTTTGTATCTATTGCCCAAAGAGCAAAATCTTATGATACAAAATACTTTGATTTTCTGCAACATTGCATTATTGAGTTATTTTTCTATGCTTTCAATGTTGATATGATGCATTTCAAGCTTTTCCTATATATGGAATGCAGTCTGAAAGGGTAGATGATGTAATTTCATAATGGTAGTGCCATTTCTGGTAAATTCAAGAGGAATTTTATCGCGCCGCAGGGATGCAAAAGTGTATGGGATGTCGCCAAGAGCCCAGAAACTCCAAAACCCACCACTGTACAAATTTGGGCATTTGGGGAGGACCTAAATTCCCAAATTTGCATTGTGGCGGGTTTAGGGGTTTCTGGCCTCCTCGCGACGTCTCGGACACTGTTGGATTCTATGCCGCGGTAAAATTCCTCTTGGATTTTTTAGAAATGATCATCATAGTTTCCAGAACTGGCCAAGAGTATCATATTCACTTTAACTTTTCAATGTTTATACAATTAATATTGACTTCAATTTGATGTAATGTTTACACAATTAATACGATGGGATTCGATAAACCGATTATCGAGAACAACGATGACTGCATTCAATTATAACAGCAACGTTCAAAAGAAGGAAAACAATAGATTAGCATATAAAAGACATTTAACCATTAAATAGATGGATGAGAAGATTGTCACAAAAAGATGTTTGTATTTCAAAGTGATTTACAAAGAGGGGTCATAGCCTATCTTTCTTCTTAGCTCATTCTGATACATCGAGAATAGGGGTCTTTGAATCCCCGAGTGGACTCCTAGATGTAAACCTAGTAGTAACAGCACTAAGGTCATCCTCTCCTACTACCAATGACATAGCCGTTGTTGTCAATTCCTTGTCGTGAGTATTCTATCCAAATGCATTGATGGAGCCAAGCGTTGGACCAAAATCAATGACCTTGTCAGCATTCTGAGTGATACTGGGATACCCGACAACACCTTGCACTTCAACAACTCCTAAGTCCTCGAGGTGAAATTTTGTTGTGGAAGACTACGATATGTTGTGCCACTTCACCAAGGTAAATGAGCTAAAGAATGATCTTGCCCAAATGTGCTACGAATATGGATTTGTCGAGATGAGAGCTCATCGACCTCAAATGCCTCTTGCAACAATTTAACAAACATTAGAAGACCAAAAAACAAGTTATACTAGAAGACCATCAAAACATTGTTCAAACATACCGCTATGGTGTTGTTTAGCTTCTCTTCGTTCCACTCTTGTAATGTCAATGGATATTTGTGTTGTATCCAATTCCATCTTAGAAGTGGAATTTTTCTCTTGGTCTGTCTTGGAAATGGAAGCTTTTGCATTGGAGGGTTGCACATCATATATTGACTGGTATGCATCTCTCAATGTAACTAGCATCATCAGCAGAAAGTATTCCATTATCTGGTCATTTGAACCCAAAATTCAAGGATCTTGGACACTTGTCTCAACATCGAAGACCCGTAGTGCCTCGTCGTTCCACAATCCAAAAAGCACCTTGATGTCATGGAGGAACACATACTCTTCTCCATCAATGAGAAGGGGGGAAAGTGACCGTATGTATGATGTTGGGTCAACGGTCTCCAATGCAAATGCTTGCTCTATGATGGCATGGGGTTGTTAGAGAAAGTCCAATGCTTCATCTTACTTCCATATCCTCCCTTGCCTAGTCAAGAGTCTCTTCCACATACAGGTCAGATTTTGGTCCAGGGATGAGGATAACAGATTTGGCAGAGGGGCACTTGACGATGAGGCTTCTTCCTTTGAATTTCCTTCTTGGAGAAGAAAGATGAATGTCATCTCCCAGGAAAGATAACAGATTTGGTAGAGGGGGCACTCGATGATGAGACTTCTTCCTCTAAATTTCCTTCCTGGAGAAGAAAGATGAATGTCATCTCCTAGGAAAGGAACCTATTGCCTATATTTCCCATGATCCCCAATTGTAGGAGGTCATTGGCATCTACCTTCCTAAACCCATCTTCTATAAGATTATCACATAAACGGGCCAATCACTTCACAAAGTTGGGTTCCTCCATGAATAGATACTTGACGTTATCTAAAGAAACCCATGTTTTTGAAGACTCATCAAGCTGATATGCAAACTCAGTGAAATTCTCATGCATGTAGTTGATGAGATCTTTGATGTCATCCTTGGCTCGCATGTATGTGCCTAGGACATCTAAGGTCGTGTCAAACACCGTAAAGAGCTCTTCCTCATGATCTACAAATACAGCTTGCGAGATGAAGGCATGGAACACAACTCTTGCTGAACCCATGGAAACAGAGACTGAGGGAGTGAGATGGTTTTGAGAGTGGGAGTTTCTATGGCTCTCTAAAAGTGAAAGTGAGAAATGAATGTAAAAATACCTCTTACCTCTATATAAAGTCCTAAATCATAAAGTCCCCATTTTTTTTGGAATTTTTTTTACATGAAAGAACAAGAAAGAAATGTCAAAATAGATTACACTACATTTTCAATCTCCTCCATTTCTTGAAACAAGAACTAAGAAATAGCAAATAATTTAATGTTGCACTAGTCAAGTACATTGTTTACTATCTTCAAAGTTGCAAGAGGAATGAAATTAGCACTATACATGCACGTCTCTACACATCAGGGTCGATCTTTTCACCATTTAACGTAAACTCAAAGGACTCTGGAATGCCATCCTCCATGACCAATAGGTGTTCTCGCACGTCCCTTAGAGTGCATTGCAATGTGATAGCAGTCACATTCTTGACATCTCTCTGATCAACATCAATAGACAAACTTACCCCTGTATTATCTTCATCAATAGAGTTAAGGGGAAGGCACCGACCATTTGTTTTCTTCCAATGTCTTCCTGCTTCCGTCACAGGCAAGCACCACATAAAGAAAACATTTGGCATGATATACGGTATCTAATAAATCTAATAACCACATTGTCCTTACATGCATGGCATTGAAACACATCACCCTTTTGTTCACCTGATCTAGTTCCCCAATCTGCCCCAAGTAAAACTTCAAGAGAATTTTCATCTACATACTTGCAAGACCACATGTAGTTTTTCTTCTATGCATATGCATATTATGAAAACAAGAAACAAAAATGTGTAGAGGCATAAACCAAGGCAGCCTTGCCCATTTGGATCCAAATGTGAACTTCATGGCCATGCCCACATCCTTTGCAATCTTGGCCTTGCACGATTCCAATGTCCTCAAGTTCACCATGCTGCAATCCATGTCTTGAAGGTGTGGTGGTGCAATGGTTTACAGACGGCCATAGCTTGATGTCGTCCTTTGAGTGATGTGTGTTGCATTATGCCAATACACATTCTTCTTTCACAAGGAGGCCGACTTCTTCCCAGCATGCATTTGCTCACCTAAATCCTCATGAATCGTAGTGAACCTACCTATGAATGACTCAACTTGTTCCCACTCCTCAAAGTCCAAAGGGAATACATCTGCCATGAATAAGAGCTCTTATAAAGCCAACGCAAAATTTCCAAATGGACTCCTTACACTTACAGGTGAAAAAGGTACATAGACAGAAATCCTTACAGTGTGATGGTATCCTTGATTGGTTGAATGATGGATGCAGCCGCATGTCCTTTCCCATGTAGACGTATTGCACCTTTGCAAGCCATCCTTTCTTCCCAAACTTGAATTTCAAGATGCGGCCCTTCCACTTATGCAAGATATCAATGCTCTTGTTGGAAGCTTATGTGGACCTTTTGCTAATCCTTTCATGTCATTCAAGATCTAGGTGCAAGGGATCCACTCATCCAATGCATTTTGGTGTTGTGGAACACAGAAGAGGTACTCCTACTCCTCACGATACTTGCAGAGGTCACAATAGTAAGAATGGGACTTTTACACAGGATGATGTAGCTTGGGGAGAGAGCAGCTCCAACACAGAGAGAGAGAGAGAGAGAGAGAGAGAGAGAGAGAGAGAGCGTCTATTCGTCACCGGCCTTAAAAAGGCTAGCTGATATCACCAAGTGTCATGCACAATTGTCAAAAAACACGCCCTTTCGCACAATCTTGCATGTGATTTTTCACAAGCACTCACCATTTCAACACTTATAGCTTACAGAAAGCGCACTACACTTTATGTTTCACACTTTTTTAAGAGCACTCCACCGTGCACGTAATCGGCCCTCGGAGCACTATAGCTTCAAAAGATTTTTGTCCTTGATAGCAAAAGTGTGTGTGTGTGTGTGTGTGTGTGTGTGTGTGTGTGTGTGTGTGAGAGAGAGAGAGAGAGAGAGAGACAGAATGGCCCTTGAGGGGTCCCCTTTAGTGGCAAGGACCATATCGACATCCCATATCTGTCCAGCAACATCCTGGATATTGTATAATGTATGTCGATATGGCCCTTGCTCCTAGGGCCATATCATCAATTGCATTTTCTAAAATTTTAATTGTATTTTTCTAGATGTATCTCCATGCAACCATCGCGCTGGGTTGTTGGAGCTATTTTAGTCCTAAACCAAGGAAATTATAGTCCTACTTTATTGATATTTATTCCTTATTTCGCAATAAATCCTAAATGAGGGAAAAAGTATTTCGAGCCATCGTGGTGACTGGAGGCCCTGTGGTGCCATCCAGATAATCAACGACAATACATTGAGTAAAAATTGAGCAAAAGAGATTACATCTACATCCAATAATAGGTTTTATAAAAAGTAACAACTTATACTGAGTAAAAATTGAACTGAAAATCTTACAGTTATAAAAACTCAGCAATTGTTGAGAGCGTTAGAGGCCAAAAGATTACAGATAGCGACCATAACAACTCAATGCATAAAAATTAACAATAGTGCATACTGAGAGCCTCAAATTGAACAAAAGAGATTACATTTGTTAAAACTCAGCAATTGCTGAGAGCCTTAGAGCCTCTCCTTACTTCCTCCTCCATCACCTTCCCTCTTCCCTCCTCTTCGTCCCCCCCTCTCCCTCTCCTACTCCCTAGTACTCCCCCTCTCCCAACTCCCCCCTCACTTCCTCCCTTCTTCCCCTTTTTATACACACACGTGCTACCCTCCCCTTGTCTCTAATTTTTAATCAAATATATACCAAAAAATGAGAGTTTTCAAACCATGTCCCATTTTGAATTTTTTTTCAAATTAATAGCATAAACTTAGGGTTTCTAAAAAAAGTTCTTAGATTTGAAATTTTTTGCTTTTTGTCCCCAAAAAACATATTCACTTTTTTTTTTCATTTTGTACCTCAAAACAGGGGTTTTTTAGAACAATTGTTCACATTTTGATTTTTTAAAGAAATTAACAACATAAATGGGGGTTTCTCAAAAAAATTCTTTTAGAATTTGATTTTTTTCTAATTTTATGCCATTAAATTGGGGTTTAGGGTTCAGATCTTAAACAAAGGAACTTATTTTACATTTTAGGGTTTAGGGTTTAGCTTTTAAGATTTGGGGTTTAGCATTTAGGGTTTAGGGTTTAAGGTTTAGTTTCCAATTGTGCATCAATGGGTTGCAACAAAGTAGACTAATGACTCTAGAAGAGATTTAGAGGCATAAGAGAAGATATCTCATGCATCATTTTCAAAAAAAGGTGTATCTTTACACCACCTCTATGTTGATAGCAACAACTCTTGGATTATCATATACATGTTATCTAATTTATTTACTATTCAAATAATAAATAATAACAAATTAATTAGTAAAATATAACAACTAGTTTGACGATTAATTAACAATTCATTATATTGTTAAGAGAAGTTAATTAGTAAATATTGTTAATTAGTAAATTAATTAATAATTAATTACAAAATTAATGAGAAAATAAAATTGATTGGAAATTATGCTTGTCTCTTTAAGCTTATGTACTTTGTGATTTCTGGTTGTATGTTAGTAATAAACCCAAATTTTTTACCTTCCCCTGTTTCCATCATAACTTTCACTAGAAATTTGAAAATGTGGTCATGTTTGTTGTCAAAACGATTGGAAAAGGGACAATGAGTTCATTTATAACATCAAATGTGCAAAATACCATACTAAAAAGGAATTTTCCTTCCCCTCACGTTCCCTTCCCTATGCACTATACCTCTACTCTTATTTTGTAGGCCATAGTTGTGTGCAGGTGAAGATATGTAGTGCTCTAAAAATACCCATTTTTGAGTGTTCTATGTTATTATGATGTGGAGGTAACCTATTTTGAAAAAAAGTCCAACAATTTTGAATATAGTGTTTTTCGTTAAGAAGTGAAACTTTTATATTGGTGTCGAAAGTTTGTATGCCCTTATAAAAATAAATGTTTGAAACATTCATCAGGATTTAAAACTTTAATGTGAAAATTTTGGAAGTTCCGCCAAGAATTACAACTTTTACCTCAAATTTTAAAAGAAAATATACAAAAGTGCGCTATATTCTATCAATACCATGAAACTATAAAAACTAGCTCGATAAAGTTTCGCTAGGATTTTATATTAATATATAAATATAGCTTCGATAAAAGCATCCATGGTGGGAGTAGGTGACATAAAGTTTTCTTTTGCAAATGGGTCTACATTTGTTTTGAAAAATGTGAGACATGTGCCTAAGTTGACCAGAGTCTTATTTCAGTGGGGTGGGTTAGCAAGATGATTCTGGTTTTTAGACCACCTTTTGTTTTTAGAGTTGAAAAATTCAAAAGGGCTCTATGGTTTTGACAAGAGATGCCAAGTGCGGGACATTGTATTCCTTACATGTATCAGGGGTGTCTAATCATGTTGTTGCAATAACCAAGCAACCAAGTACTTTGTGGCATTATCGGTTGGGGCACATGAGCCAGAATGGAATAAAACTCTTATGCAGTTTGGGTTATGTACCGCATTTGAGTTTTTCTGACATTGAATTTTGTGAGAATTCTCTCTATGGGAAGCAGAATAAATCAGCCCATAAAATAAGATGAAAGAAAGAGCTTGAAAGGATTAATTTAGTGCATTCAGATGCATGTGGTCCCATGCCTACATGGTCATTAGGCGGGGTTGAATACTATGTGACATTCATTGATGATGCAACTAGGAAAGTATGGGCTTATGCTATAGCTTGGAAGAGAGATGTGTTCCACGTATTTCAGAAATGGCTGGCTTTGGCTGAAAATCAGTCAAGTAGAACGCTTAAATACCTACGGACTGACAATGGTGGAGAGTTCATCTCTCATGAATTTCAGCATTTATGTGATACACGTGGGATCAAGAGGGAGCTCACATCCCCTCGTACTTCATAGCAAAATGTAGTTGTACATGTAGTTGTACAACAGATGAACCGCACCATTCAGGAAAGGTTGCAATGTATGCTTTCCAATGCAAGTCTTTTAGGTGGCTTTTGGGCTAAGGCAATGAAGACTGCAGTTCATCAATAGATCACCTATAAGAGTTTGGATGGTGGTATTCCTCAAGAGGCATGAAGTCGCAAGAAACCCTCTTACTCTCATTTGCGTATATTTGGGTGTGAGGCATATGCACATGTGCCAAAATAGCTTTGGAAGAAGCTAGATCCTAAGTCTAGAAAATGCATATTTTTAGGTTATGGTGAAAGTGAAGAGATGGGCTATCGTCTCTGGGATCTAGAAGCAAAGAAGATCATACAAAGTGGAGAGATGAACTATCATCTTTGGGATCTAGAAGCCATGATGTGGTCTTCAATGAGAAGAAGATGTATAAGAGACCCATGAGGGATGTGGAAATGAGGAGAATCACTTTGCAGGATGTGAATTCACCCACATATGTTGATAGACAGCAAGCTGTCCATGCACCTAATGTCCAAAAAATGGTGCCACCGCGCACTTCCATAGGTACACAATCAAGGACAGATGATGGATCATCTATTGGTGGAAATGATGAGCCAAATGTGGCTGATATGTAGGTGGGATAGAAAGCTGAAATGCCCTTGAGAGGATCATCTAGAGTGTCTACACCACCTGAGAGATTTGTTCCAGGGGCAAACGATGTGATGCTTACTAATTGCAGGGAGCCTTCTTGTGCCTACAGAGAGGCTATGATGTGCGAGGATCAGTGCAAGTGGGAGTATGCTATGAAATCAGAGATGCATTCATAGAATAAGACTTGGGACTTGGTTTCTTTGCCACTGTTAGCCAGAAAAGAAATCAGGACAAGGGGCTAGTCACTAAGCATGGCGACGCTTAAGGGCCATAGACGAAAGGAGAACGTGAGGGCGAAACGTTATCATGGGAGGGGAAATGGGATTAGAAGGGGAGGGAAAGAAGAGGGAGACTATGGCACAAGGGGAGAGGGAGAGGGGAAAGAGGAGTATGTACATGGGTGGAGGAATGTAAAGAGGGAGACATCAAGGAAAGAGGACCATGCTTTATTTGAAAGAAAGGATGAGAGGGAAATATCTAAGTAGTAGCTAGGTGGCTTTACAAGAATGAGCGTGTCTCATCAAGAAATAGCCCCCTCCTTTTATAGCCAAGAGAGGGGGTCTATCCCAATAAATGCCTCCTCCCACATGCATGGTGTGTGTGGAAGAGTCTCCCATGTGGGCTAGGCCGTTACGCACTCTCAATTGTGTGCGATAACGCTTGGCCACATTTTTCCACATATATCAACTCCCATATCCCAAGTCTATGATACTCCCTTGGTCTCTTCCCAATTTTATAATACATTCAAACATCTAGGAGGACAAGTGGAGGGTTGGCACAAGGAATCTTGCCACCTCATCCTACTTTCCCATTATTTAAATTGCATCCTTGGACTATCTATACCTCCCCCATATGAGCCTATCCTACATGGAGGGAATAATCCAATATAATATCCATCTCCACCTATTTTATATTGCTTCTCCCATGGACTTTGAGCCATATCTCACTAAATGCAGCCTAGGTGGAGGGGTGGCACATGGAGGAACCATGCCACCTTACATTTTATAATATTACTTCGGAATCTCTATCTCTACTGATAAAATTGCCTCAGTACCAAGGACAAGGCATGCTTGTCAGCCTCTGAATAGCATCGCTCAGTGTCGAGCAATTGTCGAGAAGCAAATCAAACGGGATACATGAACCGATCCTCCCCTTGCTGGAGAAGAATACTTGCTAGAGTGTGCTCACCAAACCCAGGATTGATATAGAAAGTCTTTGACCAATCTGGATTGTGTAGAATGGGTTCTGAAGCCAGAGCATTCTTGATTTGTGCAAAGCTATGATCACAATCCTCATTCCAAGAGAAATCAACCCCATCTTTCAATAGCATAGTCATGGGTCGTGTCAAAGCAGCATATTGATCAATGAAGCGGCGATAGTATCCTGCTAGATTGACAAATGAGCGTACCTGACGTTTGGTTGTTGGTGGGGAGAGCTTGAGGATGGCTTCTACCTTCTCGGGGTCAGCAGGCTTGACGCCCTCGGATGGGACAATATGTCCCAGTAACCTCCCTTGAGTGGCTCCAATGGTGCATTTCTCAGGGTTGAGACTGCCATTCGCATCATTGACCCTTTGGAAGGCTAACCTAACCTTCATGACATGCTCCTTACGTGATGAGAATATACAGAAATAATCTAAAAACACCTCCAAGAAATTCCCCAAATAAGGAGCAAACACCATCTGCATAAATCTTTGAAAGGTAGCAGGAGCTTTGGTGAGGCCAAATGGCATTACTTTGAATGCAAATGTCCCCCAGGGTGTGGCAAATGTGGTTTTAAGCACATCTTCTTCGGCAATTTTGATTTGATAAAACCCGGAGTAACCATCACAGAAAGTATACATCTCATGACCACTTACCTTCTCAAGAATGAGGTCTTGAAAGGGCAAAGGATGATGATCCCTCTTGGTGGCCGCATTGAGTTTGTTATAGTCGATGCAGACCCGCCACTTGTTGTTTTTCTTTGGGATGACTACCACTGGTGAAACCCATTCAGTATTGTGAACCGGAACAATAAACCCAGCTTCTAAAAGCTTCTGCAACTCTGAGCGCAAAGCATCGGTCTGTAGGGGCCCTAACCTCCGAAACTTCTGAGCCACTGGCTTAGCATCAGGCTTTAGTTCTATCTTGTGTTCTATGGCAGTCACATGGCGAAGGTGGCGGTAGCTAGTTGTGAAAAGGTCAGGGAAATCTTTGAACATTTCTAGGAACTCATCTTTCTCACTTGGAGTGAGGTCTGGGGAAAGCATAGATTCAAGCTGTTGAGGACTAGCTGTTACCTTTTTTGCAGGTGGCGGGGTCGGAGACACCCCCATCATGTAAACCTCCTCCTCTGAGAACTCCTCCCCCCCGTCTGATTTGTTCATTGATTCAGACACTGAGGATGAGAGAGTATCATTGTCTTGCTCCTCTTCTTCTTCTGGTTCTGTGGCACTTGGTTGCACCGGGATCTTCTCCTTAGAAGCACCAAAAGACATGTGTCCTGTCTTCCAATAGCTGACCGCGTCACTCTTTCTCAACCATGGTCTCCCGAGTATGGCTGGGTAACTCCTACCTGTATCTTCAATGTCCACTACATAGAAATTGACGGTGGTGGTCAATCCATTGACAGTGATGGGCAAATCCTCAATGACTCCCAAGGTGGCGAGTCATCGACCATCTGCTACCTTGATTCAAGTGGAGGAACGCCTTGTACATTTCAAATTCAATTTCTTCATGATTCGGGGCACCATGATATTACATGCGGCTCCCCCATCAACACACACACTTTTGACATGGCAATTATCTATGATGACATCTACTGTATGTGGGTGCCGATCAATTTCTTTAGAGATAGAAGAGACCTCTCGTACCTTTCCCTTTTTCTTGCTCCTCCTTGTTGAGAGCCCTTACTGTAGCTCGCGTCTCACCTTAGGGCTTAGTGCTATTAGTTGAGGGAGCGTGATGCTCAAAGACCAATGAGCAAGGTCCTGAACGACTGAATAGTCCTCTTGCCCTGAGCCGATGGGAAAATCCGAGGGCGACCACTTACTCCTGCGAGATCTTTTAGTCTTCTCTGTTGGTGGGTCTGCCATCTCAGCATCTGAGGGCTCTAAGAAGGACACCTTCTTCCTGGGGCGGCCCGGTCCAGCTCTAAGAAGGACACCTTCTTCCTGGGGCGGCCCGGTCCACGGTTTAGAGAGGGGTCTGAGGCGGTACGACTTCTTTTCCCGAGGTCAAGGATCTCTACATCAGAATCCTCAGAGCCTAATTCACTTAGAAGATTCACCCTTGGAATGTTGGGACATTCCGTGCGATAATGACCCTTCTGGTGGCACTCGTAGCACACAACATTAGCACGGTCTCTTGGAGGGTGGTTGGCTTGATTTTTGATGCCCACCATCTCAAGCCGAAGATCATTCAGGGCCTTGGCTAGGTCATTGACTCCGGTTTCTTTTGCAGGAGGGGCCTCTTTAACTGGAGGGGCCGGGCGAGTAGAAAAGAGGGGGGCTCGTGGGCGAGACTGGGGAAATCTTCGAGGCAGAGGTTGAGGATATACTCCTTGTTGAGGGTAAGCACTAAGGGAGGACCATACATTTGAGGCGGAGGTGGTGGATACATCCCTGATGAGGGGTGGGGGTATGCCCCTGAGTTGACCCCCCAGGTTGTTGTTGCAAGAATTGAGGGGGTTGCGGAGGGACAATCGTCTTCTTTGAAGCGGGGTCAGACTGAACTTTATCAAACTTTTGAGCAATCTCATGTGCTAGCACCATAGTTTCTGGATTCTCCCATTTAAGCTTGAGGTGGAATTCGTCACTTGCTCCTGCTACAAGGTAGCCCAACACATGCTGAGTCATTCCAGCTCGAAATCTAGCATTGTCCTCCTGCGTGGCAATTAAACGGTCCAGGAGCACGGCCGCTCGATCCACATATCGACGCGCCGTCTCACCTTCTGACTGCTTCAAGTTTGCCGCCTGCAGGTACACATTCTCTGGCTCCTCTTCTTGCCGAAATACTCAATCATCACTGCTGTCAACCTTGGCCAGCTTTGGCGAACATCTTCGGCCTGCTTCTCATACCATACTTGAGCCAAACCCTCTAGAAATGTGGGAAGAACCAACAGCCATCTGTCTTCAGTAAGAAAGTTGAGAGAAACACAACGGCACTTGAAGGCCACAAGATACTCATTTGGATTTTCTTCAACCCGTCCACAAAACACGAGAATGTCAGCCATGCTTGGAAGATGGAAAAGAGAGAGGCAAAACGAGGCTTATCTATGGACAAACAATAGTAAGAGGAAGCTTGAATTGAAAATTGGGTGAAGATACATCCACAAAGCACACATAGGCAGGGTAGGGTGTGACTGGTGTATTGTGAAATACTACCCGGGAAGAATTTTCAGCATAGAATAGCTCATAGACAATCTTAAAAGGACCAACCCTCATGATATCACATCCATCTTTACAAGCGAGGGTTAGAGACACGGCGCTGCATGAGGTTGTTCATCAAGGCAAACAAGAATGCCATGACAAATGTCAACAGTTGGAGAGCTTGCACATCACCTTCAGCTTCTTCCAGTTCTTGTAATCGCCATGCTATTTCTTCAAGGGGTGTGCGGTCTAGCATCCTTCTTTTGAGCAATGTCCTTGAGGACCTTTCTGATGATCTTCCGAAGTCGGTAGACTCGTATCAAATATGCCCAGCACTTAGTTTCATGATGACCACAACTTTTGCATTCCTTACAAATGATCACCCTCCTTCGTGGCTTGTAGCTTTGTTGGGGTGGTGCCTCACTCGCGTCATGCGTGATTAAAGTACAAGCTTCACGTGCCAAGAAATCAGCAACTATATTTTGAGCTCGAGGGATATGCTGAATTTTTACCTCTTGAAATTGGTTGCAAAGTTCCAATGCTTGTTGATGTCGTGGAACCAAGCCTTTGCTCCGCACCTTCCACCTTCCACTAACTTGTTCACACACTAGTTGAGAATCTCCTTGCACCTCAAGTTGCTTGACGTGATGCTCTTGTGCCTTTTGTAGCCCAAAAATGAGTGTCGAGTACTCAGCCTGATTGCAAGTATTTGCAGGTGCAGACTTGCTATAACAATACTCCTCACCACCCGGTGAAGTGAGCTTCACACCCACGCCAGCGGCCTTAGTCGAAGGTTTGTAAGCTCCATCAAATTGAAGGACCCAAGATGTCATCACACCAAGACTAAAATTCGGACATCCCAAGTTTCTCGGTAGTCCAGGATAGGTAGAAGGAGAGGATGGGGAGAATTCAACACTTCAGCCAAACGTTCAGCACCAAATAAAGTGGCAATCCTTTGTTGATGGTTTATCTTTAGACCAAAAAGTATTACAACTTGAAGCTCAAAATGAGGCACAAAAGGTTGATTAGGTACAAATGGATTCCTTGGTCGAAACATTACCAACCATAGCCGAGGCCTAGAAACCTTTGTAGTGAGATTGAGAATAAACCATTCAAGACGAGCTTATCCACAGGAATTAACAAGCAGATGCGCCAAATCTCCCCCCAAGCTTGGGGAGCATCCCACCCTTCGATGAAGGACACCCTTTTGATAACCTCTGAAGCAGCAAGTAGCTCGATCACCGTACAATGAGTAGAATTGAAATCAAAGTTCTCCCAGCGTATCAGTAGTTCTTCACCATGAATCATCCAAGGTGTATCATTCCACCCGTCATCTCCTTGAACAATGCACTGGACTATCAGCTGTTGAAGGTCGACATGAAGATCAAGGAAGAGATCTCGTGCATTGGTAGCCATAAGGTGCGGAGGACCAGGCACCAAATCCTTAAACGCGTCGAGAAGTGACATAAATACCCTTCCTCCTCGTGTAGCGTGCATCCGTGGAGTGGACTTGGAAAAGTTCCGAATCGGTGATCTAGCAGGAGATGTTAATAGAGCACATGAAATGAAGTACTTTTGCTTTTTACAGCAAGAGAAAACTCCCCACGGTTAGAGAGTTACAGTTCTCGAGATTTCAATATATAAATAAAAATCATTACATTTTCATCACTTCCCACTTGTTGGCCCAATGATAAGTCTCCCTTTTGTGAAGGGGGAGGTCTTGGGTTCAAATCCTACTCTTTAATAAAAGAGAGGAGAGGAGAAGGAGAAGAGAAAGAGAAAGAGAAGAGATAGGGGGGGCGCGAGATCTGCTGTTACAGTTTTGCAGAAACTCAGAGAAGCTGTCCGCGACCAGAACACGCAGGAACCTAGAAAACTGTCGTGCGGGTCGCAGGTGAACACAGTAGGCACGCGAACCCAGAAAACTGTCCGCAAGAGCCCAGAAAACTGTCGCGCGGGTGGACACAGTAGACGCGCGAAGCGAATGCGCGCGCAGGAACTCAGAAGGAGTACAGATGTTACAGTTCTACAGATGCAACCAGTACGAGCAGAAGATGCGCCAATCGTAGGAGTAGATTTTACACTACTAGCCGTGGAGATTTCGATCCCAGCAGCCACACCATTTTCTGTTAGCCGAAAAAGAAATTAGGACAAGGGGCTAGTCACTAAGCATGGCGACGCTCAAGGGCCATAGAGGAAAGGAGAACGTGAGGGCGAAACGTTATCATGGGAGGGGAAATGGGATTAGAAGGGGAGGGAAAGAAGAGGGAGACTATGGCACAAGGGGAGAGGGAGAGGGGAAAGAGGAGTATGTACATGGGTGGAGGAATGTAAAGAGGGAGACATCAAGGAAAGAGAACCATGCTTTATTTGAAAGAAAGGATGAGAGGGAAATATCTAAGTAGTAGCTAGGTGGCTTTACAAGAATGAGCGTGTCTCATCAAGGAATATCCCCCTCCTTTTATAGCCAAGAGAGGGGGTCTATCCCAATAAATGCCTCCTCCCACATGCATGGTGTGTGTGGAAGAGTCTCCCATGTGGGCTAGGCCGTTACGCACTCTCAATTGTGTGCGATAACGCTTGGCCACATTTTTCCACATATATCAACTCCCATATCCCAAGTCTATGATACTCCCTTGGTCTCTTCCCAATTTTATAATACATTCAAACATCTAGGAGGACAAGTGGAGCGTTGGCACAAGGAATCTTGCCACCTCATCCTACTTTCCCATTATTTAAATTGCATCCTTGGACTATCTATACCTCCCCCATATGAGCCTATCCTACATGGAGGGAATAATCCAATATAATATCCATCTCCACCTATTTTATATTGCTTCTCCCATGGACTTTGAGCCATATCTCACTAAATGCAGCCTAGGTGGAGGGGTGGCACATGGAGGAACCATGCCACCTTACATTTTATAATATTACTTCCATGGATTATATACAACACACCTTATGGGTCCTCTTACGTGGAAGGGTGGCACATGGACATGCCCCGCCACCTCAACCCTGGGCCCTATGCACACCATATTTTATTATACTATTGCCACACATACAAACACACACACATATTTATGCCTTTTTCCTTAGACAAATTTATCCATAACACCACATGGAAAGAAAGCATTGCCATGTAAATGGGTCTACAAGATGAAGGTCACAGGTGATGATGTGCCTAAGTACAAGGCCCGTTTGGTTGCCTAAGTACAAGACTCTTTAAATGTGCTCCAAAAATAGAAATAGCTATGCTTGCAATTTTACATTGTCATATGTTTACAAGAAATATTGCTCTCCATGAGTCTTTGTACAAAGGAGTCTGACACGCAGCCAAAAATTGAAAACTTTGTCATTGAAAACCACATGTCCCTTTTTAATCTTCAAAAATTGCATGCTCCATCTCAAATCTTTTCCTTCCTCATAATAGGGACCATCCAATGACATTGTGTTATCATCCATACCATCATTAGTAACTTTCACAATCCTCATCTTCGCAAATGACCACTGATCCTAGTGTTCAAACCCCAAAACTTGACCTTCCGCTATGTTCTTATTTGCAAATGATATCATTTGCAAAATATCTCCCACACTGAAATCCAAAGCATTGCACTTTGTATTCCCCATGATATGTGTTGGATAAGTCTCATCTCTATCCCATGCAATAAATGATTTATTGAAAACATTATAAGGCATAACATCTCCAAGTACTTCCATATCTCCCCACTTATGCTTTAGCTCAACATGTGCACTAAGAATCTTTCATACAATAACTACAACCTTATCTTTGCCAAGTCTATAAAAGTGACAATGGTGTGCCCATCCGATAAGTACTTGTTTGGATAACACACGAGCGTGGTTTTTTACGAATGTGCATCACACTGAGGCAAAAATGGTGTTTAATGCTTGATCAACAATGCAAAGCCTATTCGATGGGCATAATACTTTGCACGTGCTTCAACCTAGGTAGTATTGTGTTGCAAGAAAAGTGGCACCCCATCCGATAAGTACTTGTTAGAAAATAATACACCTAGGACCGTGTTTTTTTATGGTGGTGCTTAACACTAGGGGGAAAATGGTGTAGAATGCGTGATCGACCATGCAAATCATATCCAATGGACACAAGACTTTGCACATGTCTCAACCTAGGTGGTATTACATGCATACAAACTGGCGCACCCATCTGATAAGTACTTGTTGGAATAACACACCTAAGACCATGTTTTTTTATGGTTGTGCATGACACTAAGGCAAAAATGATGTATAATTCTTGATCGACCATACAAAGCATATGTGATGGGCACAATACTTTCCACACACCTCAACCTACATGATATGGACTTTGCGTGCAGAGTTGCACGCCCATATGATAAGTACTTGTTCGAATAACACACCTAGGACCATTTTTTTTACGGCTGCACATGACACTAAGGCAAAAACGATGTTTAATTCTTGATCGACCATACAAAGAATATCCGATGGGCACAATATCTTGCATGCACCTCAACCTAGGTGGTATTGATTTGCATGCAATGTGGCGCACCCATCCGATATGTACTTGTTCAGATAACACTTAGGAGCGTGTTTTTTTACGAATGTGCATCACACTGAAGCAAAAATGGTGTTTAATGCTTGATCGACAAGCCTATCCAATGGGCACAATACTTTGCATGCACGTCAACCTAGGTGGTATTGACTCGGGTGCAAAGTGGCGCCCCCATCCGATAAGTACTTGTTTGGATAACGCACCTAGGAGTTTGTGAAGTTAGTAGTGTTAAAAAAGGTGTGATTCAATGGATAGCTGATTTTGAGTAACAATTAACATTAGAAAACTATTTGTGAGGTTAGTAGTTTAAAAAAACTTGTGTTTATTATGAAAATAATTGAATCTAATTATTATGAAAACATTTGTGCTTAGTAGGATATTTATTAATCAAAAGAAAGAGAAGGGTGACATTAGAAAACTATTTGTGAGGTTAGTAGTTTCAAAAAGAGCGTGTTTATTATGAAAACAATTGAGTATAATTACTCAAAAACAATTGCGCTTAGTATGAAAGAAAGAGAAGGGTGAAAGGAAAGGAAAAGGAAAAAGACTAGTGAAAAGAAAGAACAGGAAAAAGGAAATAGAAGGGTAGAAAAGGAAAATCTTAATTTGCCCTCAAGAATTATGAAAAGGTCTTCTTCTCTTCATTCATTCTTATCTCAATCAATTGGAGCAAGAAGGAGCAAGAGGAAGAATCAAGGAGAGTCTACATTCTATCTACAAAACCTTCAGCCAACTTAGCCAGGTATGAAGAATTTATATTCATGTTTCCTTTCTTAAATATTTAAGAAAGAGAAATTGAGAGAGAAGAGAGAGGGAAAATGAATCTTTTTTTAAAGGAGAGGGAGTCCATGGCCGATGAAAGAAGCAGGGATGGTAGGAAAAGAGAAGAGAGATGGTAGGAAAAGAGGGATGGTAGGAAAAGAGAAGAGAGGGGATGGAAGAGAGGAGGGGAAGGAAAAGAATAGCAGCAGGAGGGAGGGCGATGGAAAGGGAAAGGGAGAGACGTACGAAAGAGGATGAGAGAGAGGATGAGATGTACAAAAGATGGACGGAAGGATGTACGGAAAGAGAAACGCGACGGAAGGAGAGACAAGACCGAAGGGGATGCGAGGAAAGAGACCTAGAACTAGGAAGGAGGGACGAGATGGGAGGGGACATGATGGAAGGAACATAAGAGACGATGGAATTAGGGGGCATAAGAGATGATGGAATTAGGGGGCATAGATACAACAGAAGGAGGGGCACAGAGACGATGAAAATTGGGAGCGGGATGAGGGAAGGAGGGATTGCATCCCCTTCCCTTATTCTCGCGGCTGCCGCCAGGGAATAAGGGAAGGGGATGCAATCCCTCCTTCCCTCATCCCGCTCCCAATGTTCGTTGTCTCTGTGCCCCTCCTTCCATCATTCTCTGGCGGTCGCGACCGCTAGAGAATAAGAGAAGGGGATAACAAAACCCTTCCCTGGGGGCCGCGGCCGCCAGGGAATAAGGGAAGGGGGATAACCCTGCCCTTCCCTCATGGCAACACTGATGCGATTCGGGGACGAAAATTTGAATGCTGTGGTGGGCGATGCGACAATGCGACAATGGAAATTTGGGCAATGATGGAAATTTGGTCGATGATGGAAATTTGGATGTTGTGGTGGGCGATGTGACAATGCGACGATGGGCGATGCGACGATAGAAATTGGATGGATGGATATTGCAATGGACGGACATTCGGACGGTGACGGACATTCGAACGATAATGAAAATTTTGATGGACGAACATTCGGGTGACGGAGGGTGGGGACGGCCGAACAGGCGACGGCTTAACAAGTGGGCAATGGAGGGAGAGAAGGAGGTGGGAAGAAATTGGGATTGGTGATCCAGGTAGAAGTGTTGTACTATTAAAAAATGCAAGAAAGAAATAGTGTCAAAAAGATCTCTTACAAGTGTACTATTGTCGGTAAGAGATCTTGGGAAAGAGAATGTCGTGTGTGTTCAGTGAGGAATGGATGAAAGAATATAGAATGGAAGAATGTTTAGGAGAATGTCAGGTTTTTTATTTAAGAGAATGTCAGCTCTTTTGTTTGTAGTTTTAATTCAAATCCTCCCGCACTTTTTGTTTACACTTCAAATTTAAATGTCCCAGGAAAATTTTCTCCTAAACTCTTTAGAAATTTGAATCCTTCTCATTCCTATTCTCACTTTCCTCTCCTCTTCTTCTCCTAATCGACGTTTTCCTCTCCTAATCTCCTCCTCCCTAATCGATCATCGCTCGTCGACCCTAACAGGTAGAGGTTTTCCTCTCTCCTTCCCTTAGTCCCATCCCCTTGATTGCCACCACCACCTTTAGCTCCAAATCACCGCACAAATATCCGTCGACCTCCCGAATTTTCGTCGCCCATAGCCAACGGCAGGAGGAGACATAGAGACGACGGAAGGAGGGGTACAGAGACGACTTAAGGAGGGGGCGCAAAGACGATGAAACGAGGGAGCGGGATGAGGGAAGGGGATAATAAACCCCCTCCCCTTATTCCTTGGTAGCCACGGCCGCTAGGGAATAAGGAGAGGGGTTTACAGGGAGGGGTCAATAATTAATTAGTTCATTAGTTAGTTAGTTAATTAATTATTAGTCTACCATTTCACCATTTTATTTTTAATTATTTTATCTTAGTTTATAATTTATGTGTTTACATAATCTTTATTTCATTAGTTTGTATTTTTTTAACATAAATCAAAATTAATGAATTTAACATATAATTGTTTTGTATTTTTGAATTTAAGTTTAAATATCTTAAATAATGTATTTATATTTTTAATTTTTAATTCATTTTAGATTAAATGTATATTTAAAGTATATTTAATTTAGTTTAAAATGTTTTGCTATATATACATATATATATATATGAATATATATGTATATATATATATAAGAGAAAAAAATGAAGGATTTTTTTGGATGTTTACCATTTCACCATTTTATTTTTAATTATTTTACCTTAGTTTATAATTTATGTGTTTACATAATCTTTATTTCATTAGTTTGTATATATATTTTTATTTAAATCAAAATTAATAAATATATATATTTATTTATTTTGTATTTTTGAATTTAAGTTTAAATATCTTAAATAATGGATTTATATTTTTAATTTTTAATTCATTTTAGATTAAATGTATATTTAGAGTATATTTAATTTAGTTTAAAATGTTTTGCTATATATATATATATGTATATGTATGTATGTATATATATATATGTATGTATGTATGTATGTATATATATATATATGTATATATATATATATATATATATATATAAGAGAAAAAAAAGAAGGATTTTTTTAAATGTCTACCATTTCACCATTTTATTTTTAATTATTTTACCTTAGTTTATAATTTATGTGTTTACATAATATTTATTTCTTTAGTTTGTATATATATTTTTAATTAAATCAAAATTAATGAATTTAATATATAATTATTTTGTATTTTTGAATTTAAGTTTAAATATCTTAAATAATGGATTTATATTTTTAAGTTTTAATTCATTTTAGATTAAATGTATATTTAAAGTATATTTAATTTAGTTTAAAATGTTTTGCTATATATATATATATATATATGTATATGTGTGTATGTATATATGTATGTATGTATGTATGTATGTATATATATATATATATATATGTATATATATATATATAAGAGAAAAAAAGAAGGATTTTTTTGAATGTCTACCATTTCACCATTTTATTTTTAATTATTTTACCTTAGTTTATAATTTATGTGTTTACATAATATTTATTTCTTTAGTTTGTATATATATATTTATTTAAATCAAAATTAATGAATTTAATATATAATTGTTTTGTATTTTTGAATTTAATTTTAAATATCTTAAATACTGTATATATATTTTTAATTTTTAATTCATTTTAGATTAAATGTATATTTAAAGTATATTTAATTTAGTTTAAAATGTTTTGCTAAATTAAGTATACTTTAATTATACATGAAAAGAATCAAAATTTGTTTATAACTCTTATTTTGCAAGTAACCTATTAAAATGAATATGAAAAAGAAATTATTTCTTGCCTTTTCTTCTATTTGACGGTTGGTATAGCTTAGATTAGCATAGATTAGTTTATCCACAAAGGAGAGAACTCCAAAGTAACTTTGGGAGCCCCCTAAATTGCTTGACCCTTAATTTGCTCTCTTTATTTTATCTGATAAGGGAACCTAAATGGCCACCACCTTACGTGGCTACACCAATTTTGAATCACTAAATTGCCACCTTCTTAAGTATGTGTTCCAAGTGATTTCCCATCGATTTCCCTTGTGCACCATCATGACTACCTATATAATATGGACATAAGCATTAGTAAATCAATTGCATGAAGGTCATATTTCTTTCACAAAGTTTTTTTCGAAGGGGGGATTCTTTTTTATGAGTTTTTCTACAACGAGTTTGAGAGTTATTTTAACTTTTGGAGAGTCATACATCATAGGTGATAGCAAGAAGAACCTTCAAAATCATGATCCAAGTAGTCTTTCTCATTGAAATGTTCTCAATCCAAGCTTTGCAATGAGTAGGCATCTCAATTAATTTATTCTCCTTCACAAGGTGCTTCAAGTACCTTCAAAGTGGTAGAAGCTTATTACTTTACCAAGTGGAGAAATCTAGATCTCTCTCAAAGAAATGACTTATAGATCATGCACAAGTACTTACCAAATGGACAAATCTAGTTCTCTCAAATCTGCACTTCCCAATCACATCTCCACCACTTACTATCTCCATGTCCATCTGAGCAAATTCATTCTCATCTTCTTTTGATTCACATGAATCCCTAACCTTTGTGACTGAATATTCCTTAGGCACTTCTTTCTCCTCATTTACAGCCTCAAGTTTGGTCCACATGCTAGTATGGTGTCACCATTACTGAAGGTGTAGGTGACAATGTATGCTTCAATGGTCTCAGGCCAAAAGCATGCTCTTTGCATGCTTTTGGACTTTGTGTTAACACGCAATCCAAAAGCATGCAAAGAGCATGCTTTTGGTTCAAGACAATGTCGCATACATTGTCATGATACAGATCAAATTGTTGGGAGTAGCCACAGCTGAGAACTAAATATGGATGGTAGGAAAACATAGGCCATGATGGACTGAAAAATAAAAAATATATCCTATGGAGGCTCACGGTAGAAAAACAACAAAGTTTAAGGTCTTGTTTTCATAGTTTGCCCCTTTCGTAGCTCTTCATTGCAGTAAACTTAAAACTAATTCAAATCGGTACTAAAAGTATATGAGAGTAGTTGTTTATGGAGAAACATGGCCTCAAGTTTGGTCCACATGTTAGTATGGTGTCATCATCACTAAAGGTGTAGGTGACAATGTATGCTTCAATGTCTCATGCTTTTGGTTTGAGACAGTGTCACATACATTGTCATGATCTAGATCAAATTGTTGGGAGTAGCCACAGTTGATTAGAACTAAATATGGATGTTGAGAAAACATAGACCATGATGGACTAAAATCTGAAAAAGATATCCTATGGAGGCTCATGATAGAAAAACAACAAAGTTTAAGGTCTTGTTTTCATAATTTCCCCTTTCCTAGCTGTCCGATGCACCAAAGGAAAAGGTTTAGTAAACTTAAAAGTAATTCAAATTAGTACTAAAAGTATATGTGAGTACTTGTTTATGGAGAAACATGGCCTCAAGTTTGGTCCACATGTTAGTATGGTGTCATCATCACTAAAGGTGCAGGTGACAATGTATGCTTTAATGTCTCAGGCCAAAAGCATGCAAAGAGCATGCTTTTGGTTTGAGACAGTGTCGCATACATTGTCATGATCTAGATCAAAGTGTTGGGAGCAGCCAGAGTTGAGAACTAAATATGGATGGTGAGAAAACATAGACCATGATGGACTATCTGAAAAAGATATCCTATGTAGAAAAACAACAAAGTTTACGGTCTTGTTTTTATAAATTTCCCCTTTCCTAGCTCTCCCATGCACCAAAGGAAAAGGTAAATTAGTAAACTTAAAAGTAATTCAAATTAGTAAGGATTTCATATGTGTGATTCTTGATCTTCCCTCCCCAATGACTATGACCATGCATACTTCTTGTTGCAATTAGACTTATCTAGGAAGGCAAAAAAAGTCAAGTCTCTATCTTCAACTTCTTGTCTTTCAGCCAAGGCTAGAGCTGCTGTTGTAGGACAGCACATCGGACATGACATCTAGCATAAGGAGGCCACCGAGGTCATGGACGAGGGAGCTTTGCAGAGTAGAAGGAAGGTTCCATGGAGATTGGGATAGGAGGCTATGGAGGGGGAGGTTGAGCTATAGGGGAGGCATGCACTTTGAGTGCATTTGGACCACGTGTTAACACGCAGTCTAAATGCACTCAAAGTACATGCTTTTGTATGGCTTTTTAAGTGTATGTAGAAGAAGCACGATCTTTGAAAGAACCACTCACCACCAAAGAAGGATCTCTCTGTGTTCTCGCTATGGCAAAGAAGGTTTTCCCCTCAACAAGAAAATACGCTTCTTTGATGTAGGAGATATCATCAATACACAAGTGGGAAGCACTGCTATGGTTAGGCCCAACGTGACATTGAGAAAGAGATGATAAGAAGGGGAGGGGTGGAAGTGGTTTTGTGTCGAGTCGTCTGTGTGAGGAAGGGGAGGGGTGAAAGTGGCACTATGTGGAGTTATCAGTGTGAGGAAGGGGAGGGGTATGAGGAAGGGGAGGAGTCGTAAGTGTGAGTGATTTCTAGACTTCACCTTTAGCAAACGGGGCCCATTTTGCCACTCAATTCATTCATGAGGATAGGAAATGTGATTGTCAATCAACATCCTCCCTGCTGTGCCGAAAATCTTTAAATGCTCCATTGCACATGCCTGACAATGCTCCATTGCACATGCAAATCTTTAAAAGGTGTTGAAAGATCTCACGGATGAAATTGTCATGCTCATTGATAAGTTGCTATGGACAAGCAACAAAAATCTCATTAATAAGTTGGTATGGACAAGCAGTAAAAATCTCAATCGCTATGGACGAGCAATCGTTCATGGAAGCTCTTGGCATCGGTTTTAGGTCGAGGAGCTAGTCTTAGCTCTTTCAACACCAAATCCCACGTTTCTGACTGGCGAGCCAATTCCAAGGTCAATATAGGTTGCCATCGGCCTTCTTAAAGCATCATCCTTCTTACCTCACCGGAGAGTTCCCAGGCAACTATGGCTGGGACTACAGGTCTCTCGATGGGGGAGAAAAAGAAGGTGCAAAATTTCATCGTTCAAATGCTCCTGCAACAAGAGACTCAATCACCTATGCATTGCCATATTTTTGGTCAAATGAAGTACGTGCTAGACAAATTGGCAACTCAACGACAGAGGCTAAAGTGGGAGAAAACCATGTCCAAGTACAATCTTCATGTAAAGGAACAAGCGGCCCATGTCGTCAAATTGGAAGGAAATGCAAAATTCTCCGTCGGAGATGTGATTAAGGTTGTGTATAAGTACTCAGAGGCACTATCTTTGTGTCCATTATTGGCGACAAAGGAAATGGTAGTTCTTTATAGCAACAAGGCACAATGCCAGCTTCTTCTTCAAGATCCTGAAGCTGCTATCAAGTGACACCACTCGAGCGCTCTGTCTATACAAACCACTCAACGGCCATGGGAGGAGCTTGTGGAGAAGGGCACAGGCATATGAGATGTGTCTTTGTCAGAGAAAAGCTTGTTGAATGCCATCATGTTCATCAAAACTAATGCTCCAATGCAAACAATGGCGACTCAGACTCTGCTGTACCCGACTTTGCAGGTCTCTCTGAGGGGGCCCTCTTGGTGAGGGGTTAGACCCAATTTATCCTTTAGGTGTGTTTGTCCCGCTCGGTCTGGACGATGATCCGAAAGCTTTCACAAAGTTGAAGGTTAAGGAGATCAATATTGGGTGACTAGCCATGTTCTCTATGTTTGGGTTCTTTGGATTGAAGCACAGAGTCACAGTCCAAACTTGTCCAATTCCTACAGATAGACAACTTGTCCAATTATATGTGAACAGAGTGGGAGAGAAGGAAGGAGTCTCACTTGCGGCTTTCTCACATACACAATGGGGGAATACACACAAAGGTGGAGGCTAAAAATAGTTTTCCTCTTCTTAGTTGTGAAAGCCAAAAGAACTCTCTATGTACAAAAGGAATAGGTGAACCCTATATGTGGGTCTCAAACCAAACTCAGCTAACCTAGGTGGCATACTAACTAGGCCACTAACTAGAGTACATAAAGATAGCTGTCATCCAGCTATTATTCATGGGCGGTGTACCAACCGCATCTGCAGCTAACAAGTCGGTGACATAAATGCACAACAGTCACCCTGGCATATCACAAGTGAATCTCGATATCTCAACACTCCCCATCGAGCTCAATCCCAATTCCTGCACACCAAGCAGGTCTCTGAACTTGTGCAGCTTTTTTGTGCCTAATGCCTTCGTGAATATGTCAGCTACCTGATCCTCTGTGCTGACATAAACTAGATCAATAAAACCTACTAGAACCTTCTCCCGCACATAGTGATAATGCACCTCAATGTGCTTTGTTCTAGCATGATAGATTGGGTTATTTGCCAAGTGTATACTGCTCATGTTGTCACAATAAATGACAACTGGCCCATCTGTAGACTAATGCATATCATAAAGTAGCTTATGCAACCAAGCTACCTCACATGCAGCCATTGCTGCACCACTGTACTCAGCCTCTGTGCTCGACAAGGCAACTGTAGGCTATTTCTTACGACTCCAAGTGACTGCAACACTCCCAAAAGAGAACACATATCCACTGATAGATTGTCTATCAGAATTACTACCAGCCCAATCAGCATCAGTGTATCCATGCAACTGTATCTGAACCCCAGTCTCATAAAATAGTCCATACTGCAATGTGGACTTCACATACCTCAGTATGCGTCTAGCCGCATCCAAATGCAGTTTCCTTGGAGCCTGCATAAACTAACTTACCAACCCAACAGCATAGCTCAAATCTGGCTTGGTAATAGTCATATAAATCAAACTTCCTACTATGCATCTATACATAGTAGGGTCTTCCAGAAGCTCACCTGCATCTACGCTCAACTTCACATTCTGCTCCAAAGGAACTGAAATAGGCTTATAGCTTGTCATCCCATATTTGGACAGCATGTCCAATCCATACCGCCTCTGCAAGAGCCATATCCCACTTGTGGATCTAATAACCTCAATGCCCAAGAAATAATGCAGCTCTCCCAAATCCTTCATCTCAAACTTCTGCTTCAATAGCATTTTCACATGAAGGATATCTTCATCATTATCACCTGTGATGATCAAATCATCAAATAAATGACAAGCAACATAATGCCTTTCTCTGTTTTTCTCACATAAAGTGAGAAATCTGCCTTGGAAATCTGAAAGCCAATAGTGACAAGATACTATCCTATCTTGTTAGACCATGCTCTGGGTGCTTGCTTCAAGCCATACAAGGCTTTCTTCAACCTGCAAACAAACTCAGAATGAATAGCATGAACATAACCTGGTGGCTGCTCCATATAGACATCTTCTTGCAAATCACCATGCAAGAAATCATTCTTTACATCCATCTGATGTAAAGACCATCCCTTTGATGCAGCCATAGCAATGACTGCTCTTACGGTTGCCATCCTTGCAACTAAACTGAATGTTTCTTCATAATCAATGCCATATGTTTGTGCATACCCCTTGACAACTAATCTTGCCTTATATCTGATCACATAACCATCTGCATTGTGCTTCACCTTATAAACCCACTTGAAGCCAATTGCATTCTTGTCTTTAGGCAAAGGCACCAATTCCCATGTAGCATTTGCTTCCAAGGAATCCATTTCTTCATCCATGGCTTTCTCCCATTTTTCTTTTCCCATGGCTTGCTCAAAAGAAGTGGGTTCTGGTTCATGTATCATTTGACCATATAGGCATAGTGAATGGCTGTAAATCCATCATATTTCAGCCTATCCACAGGATAGCTAGCTTTGGTAGACTTGCGCAAAATAGGCTCACTACCAGGTGCTCTCAAAACATCCCTTGTCTTCCTTACTCTAGTAACAACAAAAGGAATACCCAACTCATCATCAAGGCTCTGTTCTGAGCCACTGGATTCACCATCCACATAAGAGTGACTTACATTCACATCAACCATGGGCTGATCTACTTTCTCTTTTCCTTTTCATGATACTTGCATACCACTATCTGCATTACTTTGAGAAGATCCTCCTGATCTCAATCTACCTATCCATGGCGAAGTATGTGAACCATTGCTAGAGGACACTACAGGTCCACTAATATTTTGTGATTACTACTGTGAATTCTGTGCAGTGTTACCATTTTGTGCATCTACATCATCAATCACATTTATTGGTTTATACCAGCTGCTCATCTCATAAAAAACAACATCTCTGCTCACTGTAAACTTACGAGTAGAAGGGTTATAGCATCTATACCCTTTCTGCTATAGAGAATAACCAATAAAGATGCACTTCTCAGCTTTTGGATCCAACTTGGATCTCAACTCATCTGGCACATGAACATAGGCAATGCAACCAAAAACTTTCAAATGAGAAATATCTAGTTTCCTACCAGTATACCTCTCCTCTGGTTTCATGCCATGTATTGCTACAGTGGGAGTCCTGTTCATTATGTAGACTACTGTAGCAATTGCTTCAGCCCAATAATAATCTGGCAGGTCTTTTTCGTTGAGCATGGCACGAGATACCTCTCCAATATGCCTATTTTTCCTTTCTACAAGCCATTTTTATGTGGGGTATGACTGCATGAATATTGCTGCTTTATGACATGCTCCTGTAGGAACCTTGCAAACTAATTTGAGAGGTACTCTCCCCCTCCATATGACCTTAGGCATTTTATTTGCAAGCCTGTTTCTTTTTCAACCATAGCTTTAAAAGCTTTGAAATGCCCAAACACTTCACTTTTCTTTTTCATAAAATACACCCAAACTTTTCTACTGTAGTCATCAATAAAAGTGACAAAATAATGATAGCCTCAAATAGATGCAGCTTTAGTAGTCCACACATCAGAGTGGATTAATTCCAATGGCCTCTTACTCTCTTGAACATGTCTCAAAAATGGTTTCCTTGCCTGTTTTCCAAATTGACAGGCTTCACATACCTTATGCATTTCTGCAACCTTGAACTTAGGCAATCCTGCAACAATATTTTGGGCCTACATTAATTTAAGTCGCTGTACATTAACATGACCAATGCGTTTATGCCAGATATCAATATCTGCAACTAGCAAACATTGCTGCACTCAATTCAGTGTAAAGAATAAGGGAGAGAGATAGGAGACTCAAGTTCAGCTTTCTTCACAACACACAAAAGAGAGAGGACACAAGGTTGGAGGGTGAAGCCTTTTTTCACTTTTGCACACAACAACTATACAATAGAAGAGGGAAATACCCTATATGTCGAAACCTAGAATACGTGGTTCATATGTGAACCCAAACCAAAAACATACGTGGTAGTCTAACTACACCACGAGTACAACTAACATAGGCGGTGACATAAATGATAGTCATCCAGGAGATATATCGGGGATAGAGCTTGATATCTCAACACTCCCCCTCAAGCTCAAATCCATCTCACGTACACCAAGCAAGCTCCTAAATCTGCGAAGCTTCTCGGTACCCAATGCCTTCATAAAAATATCAGCCACCTGCTCCTCAGTGCTGACATAGACAAGATCAATCTCACCAGCTAGAACCTTCTCTCTCACAAAGTGATAATGCACCTCAATGTGCTTCGTTCTAGCATGATAAACTGGGTTATTAGCAAGCATGATGCTGCTAATGTTGTCACAATGAATGACAACTGTTGCATGAATTGACTGTCCCATATCTGCAAGTAGCTTCCGTAACCAAGCTACCTCACATGCAGCCATTGCTGCACCCTTGTACTCAGCCTCTGTGCTCGACAAGGCAACTGTTGGCTGCTTCTTGCTGCTCCAACTGATGGCAGCACTCCCAAGAGAAAACATAAAACCACTAGTAGATCTCCTGTCTGATACACTACCAGCCCAGTCAGCATCTGTGTATCCATGTACCTGTAATGCACACCCAGCTTCATAAAACAGTCCATAATGCAATGTGGACTTCACATACCGCAATATGCGCCTAGCCGCATCCAAATGTGGCTTCCTCGGTGCCTGCATAAACTGACTCACCAGCCCCACAGCATAGCTCAAATCTGGTCTGGTTATAGTCATGTAAATCAAGCTACCTACTATGCACCTATACATAGTAATATCTTCAAGAAGCTCACCTGACTCTGCATTGAGCTTCACATTCTGCTCCAATGGAACAGAGATAGGCTTACAGCCTGTCATCCCATATTTGGACAGCATGTCCAAACCGTATTGCCTTTGCAACAGCCATATCCCACTCGGGGATCTAATAACCTCAATGACCAAGAAGTAACGCAGCTCTCCCAAATCCTTCATCTCAAATTTTTGCTTCAACAACAGCTTCACTTCATTAATGTCTGCATCACTATCACCTGTAATAATCAAGTCATCAACATAGATGACTACAAGCACAATCCCTCTGTTTGTCCTTTTCACATAAAGTGAAAAATCTGAATTGGAAATCTGAAATCCAATAGTGACAAGATATTGCCCTATCTTGTCTGACCATGCCCTCGGCGCCTATTTTAAGCCATACAAGGCTTTGCGCAACCTGCATACAAAATCGAGGTGTGAATTATCCTCATAACCTTCTGGCTGCATCATATAAACCTCTTCCTGCAAATCACCATGCAAGAAGGCATTTTTCACATCCATGTGATGCAAAGACCATCCCTTTGCAGCAGCCATAGCAATTACTGCTCTCACGGTTGCCATCCTTGCAACTGGGCTGAAAGTTTCCTCATAGTCAATTCCATATGTCTGTGCAAAACCTTTGGCAACCAATCTTGCCTTGTACCTGCTAACAGACCCATCAGCATTGTGCTTTACTTTGTAAACCCACTTGCAGCCAATAGCCTTCTTATCATGAGGCAAAGGCATCAAATCCCAAGTGTGGTTTGCATCCAAGGCAGCCATCTCTTCATCCATAGCTGCTTCCCAATTTTTATGCCCTGCTGCATCCTCAAAACATGTGGGCTCTGGCTCCTCTAGAACCTTGACCATATAAGCATAGTGATGTGCTGTATACCCATCATATCTCAGCCTATCAACTGGATACTTAATACGAGTGGACCTCCGTACAACTGGATCAGTTGCAGGAGTCTTTAAATCATGCCTGCTTTTCCTTGCACCAGGTGTAACAACAGAAGGAATCCCAAGTTCCTCATCAAGGCTCATTTCAGAGCCACTTGACTCTCCATCAACATGAGAGCTACCAGCAGACACATCAAACACTGGAGCATGGTCCACTTTTTCTTTTACCTTATGTGATACCTGCACAACACTATCAGGGCTGCCATGTGACGATTCACTAGATCTCAATCTCCTTGTCCATGCATTAGATCCACTAGTAGAGGACTCTCTGGGTCCACTCAAGGCTTGAGATTGTTGCTCTGCATTTATTGCAGCATTCCCATTTCCTGCATCTGCATCTCCTACCATAATAGTTGGTGCATACCAGCTGCTCATTTCATCAAAAACAACATCTCTGCTCACTTGCATTTTGCGGGTGGAAGGGTTATAACAGCGATACCCTTTCTGGTGCAGAGCATATCCAATAAAGATGCATTTTTCTGCCTTTGGATCCAGCTTTGTTCTCTTCTCATCAGGAACATGAACATAAGCTATGCAACCAAATACCTTCAAGTGAGAAATATCTGGTTTTTGGCCTGTATACATTTCTTCAGGCGTCATGCCATGGACAGCTGCAGTGGGGGTTCTGTTCATAATATAAACAGCAGTTGCTACTGCTTCAGCCCAAAAATAATCAGGCATGTTTTTCTCATTTAGGATCGCCCGTCCTACTTCTGCAATATGCCTGTTCTTCCTTTCTGCAACCCCATTCTGCTGAGGGGTAGACCTGCATGAGTACTTCCTTTGAATTCCCTGTTCTTTCAGATATTCACAAAATTCTTCTGAAAAGTACTCTCCCCCTCCATCAGATCTTAGCACTTTAATATGCACACCTTTCTCTTTTTCAACCATGGCCTTAAAAGCCTTGAAATGGCTGAACACTTCACTTTTGTGCTTCATAAAATAAATCCACACCTTCCTAGTGTAGTCATCAATAAACGTCACATAATAATGGCATCCACCAATAGAAGCAGCTTTGGTTGTCCAAACATTTGAATGGATCACTTCCAAAGGTCTACTGCTCACCTTAGCATTTTTGGGAAATGCATGTCTAGCCTGCTTACCCATTTGGCATGCTTCACATACCTTTTGCATTCCCTCAACTCTGAATTTAGGCAAACCTGCAACAATGTTTTTCGTTTGCATAGATTTCAGCCTTTGTATATTCACGTGCCCAATGCGCTTGTGCCATATCTCAATATCTGCAATGACACCTCTCCCATGCGCAAACATAGCAGCTTTCACCTCAGGCATATCAACATCCAAGGTGAACATTCTGCCATTTTTGTTGCCTTTTGCAACCAAGCGGCACTTATTTTTCAAGTCCTCAACAAAGCATCCATCAGGATTAAATCTAACTTGCAGACCTTGCTCAACCATCTGGCCAACTGAAACCAGGTTCTTAGTGATTTTTGGAACATGAAGTACATCTGCCAAGTACTTCGTTTTGCCATCCTGCATAGCCAATGGCACTTTACCAACCTGCGTAATTGGGTGCGCAGTATCATCACCTGTTTCAACATAACCTGGCTTATCCAAATTTCTAACATCATGAAACCACTCACCATGACTGGTCATGTGGTTAGAGGCACCTGAATCAACATACCAAACATCATTGCAAGCTGCAGCATCTCCTAACATGGAGTTAACCATATGCTGCATCACAAAAAGGTGCTCATTTCTGTCGTCACCATGCCCACTTGATGATGCATAGTTGCTTTGCTGCAACTTCCCACTTTTGATGTCATTCTGCTTTTTATAGCATGTATTCTCCTTGTGTCCAGGCTTTCCACAATAATAGCATTCTGTGCTGCTATTTACTTGCTGGTTCCTTTGCCATGAACCACGGCCTCTTTGGCTCCCCCTGCCTCTAGAACTACCACGTCCCCCTCCATAGGACTGGTTTTCTTGTTGTTGCTGCTGGTTCTGATTTCCTGCATGGCCACCAAAACGGCCTCTTCCTCTACCCCTGCCTCTACCTGTATTCGAGTAGAAAGCAGTCTCTTGAGAAGTTGAGGTGGCTGAACCACCGTTCCTTTGCTCTTCACTCAGCAAGAGAGCAATAAGTTCCTGAAAATCAGGAAATGTTTCACGGACTCCAATGGATGTCCGAAACTGAGCATAATCTTTCCCAAGACCATTCAAGGTCATGGACACTAAGTCCTCATCATCAACAGGTGCTCCAATGGAGGCAAGAGAATCTGCAAGGCCTTTCACCTTCAAGGAATACTCATTTATATTCAGATTTTTCCTTTGCACATTGTGCAACTCCTGCTTTAGCTGCATCTTTTGTGCTTTGGTATTTGTGCTATACAGCTTCACCAATGTATCCCATGCCTCCTTAGGCATCTCTACGTCCTATATATGCACAATCATAGAATCTGAAATGCTAACAGAGAGCCAATACAGGCATTTTCTGGCTTTTTCATGCCATTCTTTAAAGGCCTTCAATTCAGCAGGAGTGGGAGCAGTACCCAAAACTGGTTCTGCAGTTTCACCACTGATGTAATCCCAAACTCCCTTTCCCATAAGGAAGTTTGTCATCCTGAACTTCCATGCTTGGAAGTTGTTCTTGTCAAGCTTCTCACTGAAAATGGTAGATAGATTCTCAGACATTTTACAAATCACGAATTGCAACAGCAACCTGTAAACACAGCAAATGCCTCAAAAGGGCAAATAGCAAAACTTCTGCAAAAAATCTCACAGGGGTAGATCTGCAACACTGACGAAAGTGGTATTTCACCACACAGTCACTTCCTAGTGACGATTTTGCATCAACAGGCAACAGGCATGAATCTGCAACTCCCAATATCTCTGCACACAGGCATACGATGCAATTTCTGTGGCACCTTTCCACCGACTAGCCGCGCAGTGGTCGCACAGCGAAAAATAGGGCCTTTTTCTGAGTGCCTGCGAAGAACTTGCGCCTTCAAAACGGTCCCCGAAACGGCCTCAAATCAAAAAAATATAGTCACCAAGGGCTTTGCCTTCTCCCGCAGCATATACTGCGCTCTCGCCACACCACGAAGGGCCTCTCAATCTGAAACAGTGCACTCCTGCACTTCTGGCTGTGCTACCTGCAGAGATTTGCTCCCAAACTCGAAATAGGAAAGCAACACTGGTCCTCTTACTAGGACACCACAAACTTGGCTTGCTTTCTTGAGCTCCTTACCACGAACAAGGCTCTGATACCATGTAAAGAATAAGGGAGAGAGATAGGAGACTCAAGTTCAGCTTTCTTCACAACACACAAAAGAGAGAGGACACAAGGTTGGAGGGTGAAGCCTTTTTTCACTTTTGCACATGTCAACAACTATACAATAGAAGAGGGAAATACCCTATATGTCGAAACCTAGAATACGTGGTTCATATGTGAACCCAAACCAAAAACATACGTGGTAGTCTAACTACACCACGAGTACAACTAACATAGGCGGTGACATAAATGATAGTCATCCAGGAGATATATCGGGGATAGAGCTTGATATCTCAACATTCAGGCATGTCCACATCCAACGTAAACATCCTGCTCTTCTTCTTCCCTTTTGCTATCAAGCGACCTTTATTTTTCATATCCTCAACAAAGCATCCATGAGGATTAAATCTGACCTGCAAGCCCTGCTCAACCATTTGACCAACAGAAACCAAGTTCTTAGTGATATTCGGGACATGAAATACATCAGACAGGTATTTCTTTTTCCCATCCTGCATAGACAAAGGAATTTTACCAATCTGCACAATAGGATGTGCAGTATCATCACCAGTCTCCACAAATCCTAGTCTTTCCATTTTCCTTGCATCCTGCATCGATTCTGGATGACCTGTCATGTGGTTTGATGCACCTCAGTCAACATACCACACATCATTGCTTTCTTCTGCACTTGTCATAGAATTGGTCATGTGTTGCACCATAAACAAATGCTCATTTCTGTCATCACCCTGTCTACTAGAGAATGCATTATTGCCTTGCTGCAATTTTCCAGTCATGATGTCATTCTGCTTTTTATAGCAGTCTTTAATCATATGATCTATTTTACCACAGTAGTAGCATTCAACATTGCTGTTTGCATTTTGGCCTCTCTGCCATCCACCACGACCTCTTTGGCTCCCCCTGCCTCTAAAGTTACCACGTCCTCCTCCATAGGATTGGTTTTCTTAAATTTGCTACATATTCTAATTTCTGCCACGGCCTCTAGATCAGCCTGCTCTACCTCTGCCTCTACCTCTTCCAGCATTTGAGTAGAAGACAGTTTTCACCATTTCTCTGCTCTTCAAAAATTAGAAGAGCAATCAACTCCCCAAAATCAAGAAAATTCTCACGGACGGCAATGGATGTCCAAAACTGTGCATAATCCTTTCCTAGACCATTCAAGGTCACAGAAACTAAATCATCATCTTCTAGTGGTGACCCAATGGAAGCAAGTGCATCTGCAATCTTCTTCACCTTCATGTGGTAGTCATTGATGCTCATATTTTCTCTCTACACATTATGCAACTCCTGCTTGAGCTGCATTTTCCTGGCTTGCGTATTTGTGCTATACATTTTTGTCAAAGTATCCCACGCCTCCTTCGGCGTGCTTGCATCCTGAATATGCAGAATCATAGAATCTGAAATACTGATACACAGCCAGTACATAACTTTTCTGGCTCTCTCATGCCATCCTTTAAATGCTTGCAACTCCTGTTGATTGGGAACATTAGGAATAACTGGTTCTTGTTCAGCTCCAGTAATGAACTCCCAATAGCCTTTTCCCTTAAGGAAATTCGTCATTCTAAACTTCCATGCTTGGAAGTTGTTCTTGTCAAGCTTTTCAGTGACTATCTATGAAAGAGCATCAAATGCCATTACAGAACACTGCAAAAATATTCTGTCACTGCAAAAAAAAACACAACTTCTGCCTCACAAGGGCAAATCTGCAAAACTCACGAAAGTGGTATTTGACCACACAGTCACTTCCTAGTGATGATTTTGCATCAACAGGCAATAAGAATGATTCTGTCACTCCCAATATCTCTGCGCACAGGCATACGATGCAATTTCTGCGGCAACTTTTCACCGACCTGCAGGATAGTGGTCGCACAGCAAAACCAAGGCGCTTTTTTGAGTGCCTGCGAAAAACTTCTGCCACCAAAATAGGCCCCGAATCGGCCTCGAATCAAAAAAATAATGTCACCAGAAATGGCGGTGCACCTCTCTCAACTGTGCTTCAATCCCTTCCTCTTTCAGCAGAGATGGCGGTGCACGACAACGAGATGCTACTAACGAGAATATAATCACTTTTATTCTTGTGTTATCTGGTATATCTTAATGGTAGAGAGCATGATCATTCCAACAAACAAGATTAACATCATGCCAAGATATGGCAAGATTCACCCCTCCCACACATATCTCTCACACCCCCACACATGCAACTCATGGGGGTGTAACTTATATTCTTACCCATATGCTACGTGTTTATAGGCCTCCCAAGTCCCAAGGAGTGTTCAAGTTTCCAAATTTATGAGATCCACTTTAGTTATACTGATAGTAGAGAGAATGGAGGAGTTACTATCTCACACCATCAAATATGAGATGGCACAAAAAATGATTGCTATGTGTCTGTGTCCATTAAATGCTTGAATTTTTTCTATCCAATTGGATGTCACGTAGTTTTAACTAGGAATACTTGATAGGAACTCCATCAACTAACAGTCCCACTCTCTCTTGAACTAAACATAAGGAAGAATGTTAGGGACTAGTTGTTCTCAAAGTATGCCAAGTGGTTTCCATGACATAAGGCAGCTCAGGCCTGCCACCTTTCATGTAAAGTGTATTTTTCCTCAAAGATGGTGGCAATTGTCTGAATCACTTACCTCTTCTTTAAACCACTTTGCTCTGCTGAACTCTTAGGATTATTTCTCCCCCACCATAATGTTTCCTACTACTGCCTTCTTGCAATATTCAGAGAGTAATACTCTTGTAATTCGTTATGATACAGAGTATTGTGAGGTTTCTTTGTCAGATATTAGAGACCACTTATCTATTGCAGAGGAAGAGATTGAGTTGCATCAAGCGACCGAAGTTGAAGATGTTTCAGTGCCACTTCAGTTGGTCGAGTTGGAAGATGGAGAGAAAGGATTCAAGCTTGACGGATGGAAGAATCCACTGTTCATGGTGGTGACTACCAATCCAATGTTCATGGTGACTACAATGAAGAAAACATCCTTTAGTAAAGCTGACTCCATGCCGGATGTGAGCATTCTTACTATGTTGCGACACCTTCCATTTTCAAGCTCTTTGCATGTGGCATTTTCAAGTGCACAAAGAATCGAAGTGGTTAATGATCTCCCGAATAGGTATGATGGGTATGTTCTTTTTGAGTTGCCCCCAATATCTTCTGGATCTGAAACCAAAAGGTAATCTCTTCAACACGCAAATTCACCACATAATCAATTAGAGAAGAAGAAACACAAGCACACCATGAAAGCAATAGCAGAATGGGTACAATCTCCCCCCCCTAGATGAGTGGTTCACGCTTCCTCATCTAGGGTATTTATGATATTTCATAAAAGCAACAAGGAACCAAAATTATCCCTCTCATCCAAAAATGAGGGATTTTGCTTTACATAGCCATCTTAGGGCCCAAAATGAATTATGTCCTCAACAAAATATATTGCTCAAACTTGCAATAATAAAAAAAATACAAAATTGGCCCATGGACATATATAATGCGTTGTGCGACACCTCGATCGGTACCCTCACACTAACTCCAATCCTCGCTATGAGATCCATCACTTGTACTCAAGCCGCCAATTATATTAGTTATTAACAATCGATTGAACGAATCACCGAATCAATCGATCCCAACATAACCGCTCTCAAAGCACAATCATCAAGCACAACACCAATAACACTAGCGACATCAGTATTAACATGGAATCACCCACAATACCAACCATCTAGCATGGCAAAACACAAGCTAGTCAAACGTCCCCAACTAACCACACAAAGTATCCACTCGGACCCCCGCCGCGTCTGGTGCGCTCCTATGTAGTACTTTGCCATAGTCACACTTGACTAAAATAATAATATCCAAAGCAAGATATATCAGAAAACATAATTTTCGTAACATCCCTCTTGCTTGGATTGCAACTGACCTCAGTTGCGTGTTTGATTATAGGAACTAATGAGGTTTGGAAAAGTTCGAAAGAACTGCTCAAGCATCCACTGAGCATCATCTCTTGGATGATTCTTAAATTTGAGCAAGTATTTAATATAGACATTTTCTTTTTCGGGTCGAGGTTTGTTGATGATCAATAATGCATTCAGGCTCTAGAATTTCTTCTTCATCAACAATCAATGGAGCCTCTTCATAGACAGGATGAATAGGTAAAGGTCTTTTGAAGGGCTTTAAAAGGCTGATATGGAAAGCATTATGTATTTTCCAATTATCAGGTAATTCAAGCCTATAAGCTAGATCATTGATTTTCTGAATCACCTTGAATGGTCCATAAAAACATGGTGACATCTTGATTACTGGCCATTTCTCAACACTCTTCAATCTTCTTTTCTCAATCCGAAGAAGTACATAATCACCTTCTTTAAAAAGCATGTGTTTCCGTTTCTTATTAGCTTGTTTTGTGTACTTCTCTTGAGCGATTGCAATGGCTTCTCGAACCTCTTTGAGAATATTTTGATAGTCATGGGTAAATGCATCTGCTGCTTCCACTCTATGGGTCAATCGTGTGATAGGAATAGGTAAAACCTTCCCATAGATAATCTCAAAGGGTGCTCTTCCAGTTGCAGAATGAGAAGTATTATTATAAGCAAACTGTAAGAGATGAATGTATTTGTCCCAAGTCTTTGGTTGACTTCCTGCATAAGCTTTTATCATATCCAGAATAGTACTGTTTGTAACCCCAGTTTGTCCATTCAATTCTGGATGAAAAGCTGATGAGAAGTCTAACTTAGTGCCTAGATTATGAAATAATGCAATCCAAAAATTACTGCAAAACTTTGAATCTCGATCAGCAGACACTATAATCTTTGGCAAGCCATGATGAACAAAGATATGCTTGATGAATAAATGTGCAGCTTGCTGAGCTGTTAAAATCTTCTTGCATGGGATGAAATAAGAAGGGTTCAAAAGGGTGGCATTTCCATGAAGATTACAGATATAGAGATCAAGATAGAAAGGCTAATAAAAAGCAAGAGCACGCGTCTTGATAGGACAAAATGATGCCCACGTGGGGCTGGATGGCTAATGTGGGTATGGGATTGGGTTGGGAACGTGGGTGGGCTAATATATACATGGCAAAAGATGGGGTTTCTTAATTCTTCCTTTCTTCCACTGTCACCCTTTGCTCATTCATCAATGTGCATCCCTAAAGCGATTTGGGAGAGAGAGGGGATTACAACATGTTATGTATCCCCACAGACATTGAATTATATTAGGACAATCTCTAGGGACATATCTTACCTTACTTAGCACTCCACGAGGACATCTAGAGGTGCATGTAGCTAGGAGAGGTCTTGCTCATATGGGACTTCAATGCCAAGACCAACGACATGTGTGTGTGTGTGTGTGTGTGTGTGTGTGTGTGTTTGTGTTTGTGTGAAAATAGAAAGAGAGTATGTCCCCCTATGCATTGATACATATATTTAAGTATTTGCATGTGGCATTTTAGTTTAGTTCATTTCTTCTTATTTCTTGTCATAAATCTGTAGAATCTTCCATTATACAAGATTGTGAGACTAGATAGATGGCTTAAGTGTACTAAATATATGAGAATGCTTGAAGGGTAGATTTATATTTAAAGCCTCTATTGACTGGCAAGTTCTTTGCATTGTGATAAATTTCTAAATATATAAATGTATAGAAGTAGATGATGAAATTAAAGTTAGATTTTCACACACACACACACAACTAAATACATGACTTATTGCATATTCACTACTCTAGCTCTATTCATTAATTTAGTTGAAATTTTACCTACTTTTCGCAATCATAAACTGCGACTAAAGAAATACTTAAAATATCTAGCAAGACACCTTCTACCAGGCCATTATAGAAAATTTCATTCTTTAATTTTGTGTCATTTTAATCATTTGATTCTTCTTGCTAAGAATCTACTTGTTGCTTATGTTTACCTATGTATGTAGTGTCCTTCCATGTCCTTGTTGAAGATAGAAGCATGGAGAGATATATCCCTACTATATGACTTGATGAGGGGTAGACATAGTGCTGGTGATGGGCCTACCATAGGCTTAAGTTAGTCAAATGTACGTTGGAGATAAGGCCACGCATTGGTCTAGTTAAGGTATTGATTGAGTATTGAATTCAATTTGTACTGTCTCGGATATATTGGCGACAATAGTACATTTCATTTACATTTTATGCAATATCAAACGGCTTCATGTTCAAATAGATAAAACCTCCACATTATTATCATTCTAGCAAGCATTAAATGTTAACACTAGATTGTACTTGATTGCACAAGTCTTCTTTTGGTGCTTAATTCTATAGATCTAGCCAAGTTTTTAAATTGTATATATAATATGTAGGCGAAAGTTTCCAAATATATTTATTTATTATATAAAACTTTGGCGAATTTTCATGGACTTTATTTATAATTTTATAATCTTAAAGGCTAAACCTAGCTCTTTTTTTAATTTTAGTTTCAAATTGTGGCGAATATACTAAGCTTATATTTTTATAAAAGCATACAAACTTTCACAAGCCATATAAAACTTTCGCTTATTAATGAAACTAACACGAAAAAATCATTCTTGGTTGTGGCTGATGCGCCATGATAATGCAATAAGAACAAATAAAGCGGAACGGAGGGAAAAAAAAGATATTAAGTGTATGAGAATTAAGCGAATGAGATAAAGATGTGATTAAAGTGTATGGTAAGACAACGGATGGCGGAAGATACTAAGTGTATGAAATATAAAGCAAAAAGAAATCACTTATCTCACTCTTTGACTGGAGGTAGAGAAGACTAGAGTGGGAGATATGTGACCGATGATGTCGCTTGTAGTCGTCTTGCGCTCAACTGATCTCCAACTAATTGCTCGGTGATTCGTGGTTCCAATCGCCCTCTTAATTCAAGCGTTCAGAATTGGCTATGGTCTGTGCCCTGTTGATCTCCAATAGCCTTTAGGAGCCCCGTAGCTCAGTTGGTTGGAGCGCTAGTCTTATGAGTCAGAGGTCGCGGGTTCGAGCGCCGCCAGGGGACTAAGTGAGCTCTGTTGAATTTCCTCCTTTTTTTTGTGAAAAAAATAAAAAATGAAAATAAAAGGGCCTTTGAACCTTTATTGCAAGGTTACAGAAAATGATGCCGGCCGGTAGCTTATGGTCCTGCAAGCAATGATTACAATCGACGCATCTCCCAATGCCAGCTGACGAATACTGTAGGTCTGCGATCCGCAAACGGGGTCGCGCAACAGGAGAGACACTACTAAGGTCTCTAAAAGGGGGCTACCAAATTAATAAATGCTCGAATAGCCTCTGCATGGCTGCGTGTTGCTACTGACGAGGCGCTGCGCAAGATGCAGTCTAAAGAAAGAACGAGCCGTGGGTTCTAGAGGGCTCTAGGCTCCTCTTAGTTATTGCGGTCTGTTCACTGCAGGTCGTTTGGGCGCACGTATTATGGAGGGGAGGATGGGCTGTGATCATGGGCACGCTATCGTGCTCAGTGCTGGCGGGTGGCACGAAGCACACTACTCTGTTCGCAGTGGCTGCTGTCCATCACTGCTGAGATTGAGGTGCTGCGTAGTCTAGTGGCGGCTGGTCTTTGCAAAGGCTATGTTCCCAAGGGCGGCGCTATTAATGACTGTAGGACCAGTATGCGTGGCTGCTCGTGATAACAAAAGGCTTGCAACAGAGCTTTGGGCTACGTAATTTCGCGTTAGCTGTCAAGGCGCAATGGTCAAGGTTGATTGCGTAGAATCATGGTGCTGAATTTTTTTCTTTTTTCTTTTTTAAAACTTCTCATCACTGCGCCCGCTCCCTCTTGTGCAACAAAATGACCACAGTCAGAGCCTCGGAATTCCCCTTTCTTTTCTTTCCGTGGACTTTCTCTTCTTCGTCCTTGATAAGAGAAACTTCTTATTAACTTCTCACACGAGCCACGAGGTAGCCTTCTTCCTTCACAAGAGCGTTACCTGAGCTCTGATACCACTAAAACCAAAAGGTAATCTTTTCAACACACAAATTCACCACATAATCAATTGGAGAAGAAGAAACGCAATCACACCATGAAAGCGACAGCAGAATGGGTACAATCTCCCCCCCTAGATGAGTGGCTCACGCTTCCTCATCTAGAGTATTTATGATATTTCATAAAAGCACCAAGGAGCCAAAATTATCCCTCTCATCCAAAAATGAGGGATTTTGCTTTACATAGCCATCTTAGGGCCCAAAATGAATTATGTCCTCAACAAAATATATTGCTCAAACTTGCAATAATAAAACAAATACAAAATTGGCCCATGGCCATATATAATGCGCTGTGCGACACCTTGATAGGTACCATCGCACTAACTCCAATCCTCGCTATGAGTTCCATCACCTGTACTCAAGCCGCCAATTACATTAGTTATTAACAATCGATTGAACGAATCACCGAATCAACCGATCCCAACATAACCATGCTCAAAGCACAATCATCAAGCACAACACCAATAACACTAGCAACATCAGTATTAACATGGAATCACCCACAATACCGACCATCTACCATGTCAAAACACAAGCTAGTCAGGTGTCCCCAACTAACCACACAAAGTATCCACTAGGACCCCCGCCGCATCCAGTGCGCTCCTAGTCTCACTTAGAAATATGCAAAGTATTATAGCAATGTCTATTTTATACACAAATATTTAAATGAACCTCTGTGACGCTTTAATTGTATATGAAATATTTTGGAATATATATCACAGATAGTGTTCAAAAAGGATGGTTTTGATGTTTTGAAGGTTTTGGGAAATTTTGGTGTTGGTCGAAAAATTTTGGTTTTGTCCATTGTGGTGTCGACTAGATTTTGCGGCTTGATTTTGAATTGGTTAAAGAAATAATTTAAAGAAACTTTGTATGAGAGAGTTTTAGGTCTTGTTGAGTAGAAAAACTTTGTCCTAATAAAAAATTTGTGGTTCATTCGTTTGCATGCCTGTATGGAGGTCGGAAGTTGCTAACAAAGTGGTTTTGAGCTAAAAGTGCATCTACATTTCCGTGTCAAGAGTTGCAGGTATTAGACGAAGGTCGAGATGGAGGAATTAGCCATGAAAGGTCAAATGCAAAGGGAAAGAAGAGGATCGATCTTCGAGATGAGCTATCGAGCTTGTTCATTGGATCTACGGGGCAAGCGTGGCAGCGCGAAGAAGAAGAAGACAAGATCAAGATAGAGTGAGAGTGAGAGTGAGTGAGAGTGAGAGTGAGAGTGTGATTGAGATTTGATCTTTTGATCATCCGATTTGTACATCTTCATGCGAGTGAGAGTGAGAGTGAGAGTGAGATAGCTCGGGGGTGGACGGGTGGTATCGAGCTCCTTCATGGACTGATTCTTCTACAAGATTGTTGTAAAGATTCATCAGTTTGATTCATACTGAAATCTCTCTTCTTGTTCACTCGAAATTATTATCTTGCTGCAATTTTGATCGTGATTGTGAAAGAACGATGCGTGACAAGTGGTATCAGAGCACGGTTTCGATGGCAGACAACGAGGCAATTATGAAGAAAATAGAAGAACAAGATTCATTGATTCGAAGGCTAACCATGGAATTAAATAGATTGTCCAAAGGAAAAGGCGTAGCGGATGATGGAGCTAGTGGTGCTGCTGCTGGCAGAAGTTTAGAAGATGAAGGGGTCTATGTCGAGCTTGGTGCCGGGGTACCGAACTGAAGGAGACAAAGAGGTGAGGAAGATGTCGCCGAATCTGCTCTTTTGCAAGTTTTCAAGAAAGTGAAACTCTCTGAATTTGATGGTGAGAAGAAGACCGGGGAAGATTTGGAAGCGTGGCTTGAAGAACTTGAAGATTTCTTTGCCCTACGAGAGTTTGATGAAGTGGGAAAGGCTAAGATCGCGGCACTACAGTTATGTGGGGTTGCAAAACTATGGTGGAAATCGCATGTGCAAATCCGACAACATCAAGATCAACCCATCACATGTGTTGAATTCAGAACTGCAGCTGAAAAGAGGTATTGTTCTCCACATTATTATATGGAAAAGAAGATGGAGTTCTATAATTTTAAGCAAGTATAAGAGGGAAAACATAATCTCTCTGTGGATGAGTATAAAGAGAAGTTCCTGCGATTACATAAGTACGCACCGGAGGTCACAGGTGAAGATCTTACTCACAAATTTGTGGAAGGGCTTAAGGAAGATCTTTTATATATGATGAAAGGAACAGGATCAAGTGATTTCTTGGATGCTGTGGCTAAGGCCGAAAACTTTGAAAAGATGGAAGAATATAACCTAAGGAAGACAGCAAAATCAAGGTTCATTCCAATAGGTCATCATTTTCAAGGGTCACAAGGTTCAGGTATGCCTCAACGAAAATCTGATTATTTGAATATGCCTAAATTTCAAGAGAGGAGTAGCCAACCTGGGTACAACCAAGTGGGAAGGCCAAACTTTAATAACCGAAATCAGAATCAAAATCAAAATCAAAATCAAAGAAATAAAGGAGTTTCAAATCAGAAAACCCAACAAAACGCACCTTGGAAAAGTGATCCAGAGTTTATTGAACGGGCAAGAAGATTGGGATTATGTTTCCGATGTGGTGAGCAAGGTCATTGAACATTTGAGTGCCCGAATAAAGCAAAATTCAATTTGATGAAAGGACCAATGATGGGAGCAAAGACGAATCAGACGAATCCAACCATCGACGAAGCGGGGGACAAAGGTAAGTGCCTGGAACCTATGAGATGTATGGTATCTTCCGCAACTCATATGTATGCGTCTGTGATTAAAGTGATGGGGAAAATTGGGAATCAAAACATAAGTTTTCTTATTGACTCCGGTAGCATTCATTGTTTTATATCTCCGAAATTCCTCAAGACTCTAAACGTAGAAATTAGGGATCAAGTTAGAAGACTAGTCCAACTTGCTAGTGGAAAATTACATTATACTGAAGGGCTTCTAGAAAACCTTTCCTTCAGTTTAGCACAGAGGAAGAGTAAGGGATATTTTTATGTTATTGAGATGGGGAAGTGTGACGCTATTATTGGAATGGATTGGTTAAATGTAAACAAAGCAGTTATTGATTGTGGAGAAAGGACCGTTGGTTTTCTTAATGAAGATGGCAAAGATAAAATTATTCAAGGAGAAGAAAGAGATAGTAAAGCTTCTCTCATATCAGCTATGAAATTGCTGTGAGGAGTCAGACAGGGCTGTGACACATTCCTCGTCTTTGCTGATAAGTTAGAGGAGGAAAGTGAAAATGAGACAGTACCACACTATGTTACAAAACTCCTTGAAGAATTTTCTGATATGTTTCCTGATGATTTACCTGGGATGCCACCGCTTAGAAATCTTAACCATGCTATAGAGTTAGAACCAGGCACAAGTCCTTATTGTTGGGCTCCCTATAGATTTAATGTGGATGAACTAAAGGAGTTAAAGCTTCAACTGGATGACTTGTTAAAGAAAGGGTTTATAAAGCCTAGCGTTTCTCCTTGGGGTGCCCCAGTCTTATTTCAAAAGAAAAAGGATGGAACTTATAGGCTTTGCATTGACTATAGAGGATTGAATCGGCATACCATAAAGAATAAATACCCTCTACCTCACATTGATGAATTGTTGACTCAATTGAATGGTGCCACAGTGTTCTCTAAAATTGATTTGCGATCTGGTTACCATCAGATTCGAATTAAGGAGGAGGACATTCCTAAAACTGCTTTTAGAACTCGTTATGGCCATTATGAATTTACTGTCCTTGCTTTTGGCTTGACCAATGCACCCGCTACTTTCATGTGTCTAATGAATGATGTATTCCATGAGTATTTAGATGACTTCATTCTGGTTTTCTTGGACGACATTTTTGTATATTCCAAGAATGGGGAACAACATGAACAACATCTAAGGAAAACACTTGAAAAGTTACGAGAGCATAAACTTTATGGGAAAAAGAGCAAATGTTTCTTCGCTAAAGACAAGCTTGTGTATTTGGGTCGTGTGATTTCAAAAGATGGTATTCATATTGATCCTGACAAAGCAAGGCTTATTTCAGAGTGGCCTAGACCGAAAAATGTAAGGGAGGTAAGAGGCTTTATTGGCTTAGCACAATATGAGAGAAAACATATCAAAGATTTCTCAAAAATAGCCTCTCCACTTACTGATTTGACAAAACTTGACAAGCAGTTTATATGGACGGAGAAGTGTCAACAAGCTTTTGATACTATAAAAGACAAAGTGGCTGAAAATTGTATTCTCAAGATACCTGAGATAGGTAAACCTTTTGTAGTGACATGTGATGCTAGTGGTATCCAACTTGGATGTGTACTTTCTCAAGATGGTCGTGTAGTGGAATATGAGTCTCGAAAATTAAGGAAGCATGAAGAGAACTATCCCACGCATGATCTCGAATTGGCTACCGTTGTTCATGCATTAAAACATTGGAGACACTTTCTACTTGGTGTAAAGTTCGAACTTCGAACGGATCATGAAAGTTTGAAGTACCTCTTCACTCAACCATTATTGAATAATAGGAAAAGAGGATGGATGAATCTTCTTTCCGAATATGACTTTGAGATTAAGTACATTGAGGGAAAGGAGAATAAGGTTGCTGATGCTTTAAGTAGAAGACCTTTCGTGAATGCCATCACCCTTGTTCATTCCGATCTTGCAGAAAACATTAGAAATGAACTTGAACATGATGTTTTTTATGCACCTATTCTTCAAAAGATTGCTCAAACACCTTGTGAAAAGATTGAAGGAAAGTTTCATTTGGTGAATGGTAATTTATATTGCCATGATAGACTTTGTGTACCATGTGATTCACCTTTGAGATGGAAAATCTTGTATGATTGTCATGATGCTCCATTTTCAGGACATGTTGGATATAACAAAACATACAGCAAGGTTCGAAAATCATATTATTGGCCTGCACTAAAGCGTGATGTTCGTCGTTATGTCCAAGAATGCTTACAATGTCAACAAGTGAAGGTGGAACAATATAAGATGCCTGGTAAGATGCAACCTTTGGATATACCTTTCAGGAAGTGGGAATCAATATCCATGGATTTTATTACTAAACTACCTACAGCTCGAGGGGGATATGATACCATTTTTGTCGTCGTGGATCGTCTTACCAAAATGGCACATTTCTTTCCTATGAAAAAGACTGATGGTGCTCTTGAGGTAGCTAAGTTGTTTGTGAAAGAAATTTTCCGATTGCATGGGATGCCTAAAAGCATTGTGTCAGATAGGGATTCCAAATTTACTTCTAATTTTTGGAAGGCCACATTCAAAGCAATTGGGACGGAGCTTAAGATGAGTACAGCTTTTCACCCACAAATAGATGGAGAAACTGAAAGGGTTAATCACGTACTTGAGGATATGCTTCGAATGTATGTTAATGACAAGCAAACAAATTGGACTGAATTCCTATCCTTAGCCGAGTTTGCTTATAATAGTTCATGGCATAGCTCCATTCAAATGACTCCATTTGAAGCCATGTATGGTCAAAATTGCCACACACCTGTGAATTTTGCGGATCCTCAAAATAGAGTCGAAGTGTCTAGACAAATGCTTGAGAGGATGGATGAGGAAGTGAAACTGATTCGTAAGAGCATTCAAAGAGCACAAGAAGCGGTCTTTCCGTGAATTTCAGATTGGGGAGATGGTATTTCTGAAAGTAATACCTAAACGCAGTAATCTAATCCTTGGGAAGGATAGAAGACTCTCACCTCGTTTTGCAGGACGTTTTAAAATCTTAAAGAGGGTGAACTTGAACTGCCTGTGAACATAAAAGTGCATCATGTTTTCCATGTTTGTCTATTGAAATCTTATGTTGCCAACCCAACTCATATTTTGCAGGACAAGTTTAGGATCATGGAGGATGGGACTTTGAAAGTCGAACCTGAATATATATTGGATAGGAACACGAAGCGGCTTAGGAATAGAACAATAGAAGAAGTTTTGGTTAAGTGGGATGCTTATCCTGTAGAAGATGCTTCATGGGTAGACTTAGATGCCTTACTTACTGAGTTTCCTTCATTTAAACTCTGAGGACAGAGTTCCTGAAGAGGGAACGGATGTGACGCTTCAATTTTGTATATGAAATATTTTGGAATATATATCACAGATAGTGTTCAAAAAGGATGGTTTTGATGTTTTGAAGGTTTTGGGAAAGTTTGGTGTTGGTCGAAAAATTTTGGTTTTGTCCATTGTGGTGTCGGCTGGATTTTGCGGCTTGATTTTGAATTGGTTAAAGAAATAATTTGAAGAAACTTTGTATGAGAGAGTTTTAGGTCTTGTTGAGTAGAAAAACTTTGTCCTAATGAAAAATTTGTGGTTCATTCGTTTGCATGCCTGTATGGAGGTCGGAAGTTGCTAACAAAGTGGTTTTGAGCTAAAAGTGCATCTACATTTCCGTGTCAAGAGTTGCAGGTATTAGACGAAGGTAGAGATGGAGGAATTAGCCATGAAAGGTCAAATGCAAAGGGAAAGAAGAGGGTCCGATCTTCGAGATAAGCTATTGAGCTTGTTCATTGGATCTACGGGGCAGGCGTGGTGATGCTCCGAACAGGGTTGTTTTCATGCGGATCAAGGCAGCGCGAAGAAGAAGACAAGATCAAGATAGAGTGAGAGTGAGAGTGAGAGTGAGAGTGTGATTGAGATTTGATCTTTTGATCATCCGATTTGTACATCTTCATGCGAGTGAGAGTGAGAGTGAGAGTGAGAGTGAGATAGCTCGGGGGTGGACGGGTGGTATCGAGCTCCTTCACGGAGTGATTCTTCTACAAGATTGTTGTAAAGATTCATCAGTTTGATTCATACTGAAATCTCTCTTCTTGTTCACTCGAAATTATTATCTTGCTGCAATTTTGATCGTGATTGTGAAAGAACGGTGCGTGACAACCTCTGGGAATGGTGAGTAACATAATGGGATGGATTTTTAGGAAACCCACGTGGAGTAGACTTCTCTATGAAAATTCCCTTATGATCCTTCTTACAACTTTTACTTAATAGGGGGCACTGACATTTAAAATCCTCTCTCAACCTAGCCTATGAAAGGGTGGGACATTGAGGGGGGTGTTAGATATGCTCAATGCCCCACCCTCCTGGTAACCCCTAGTGGTCCAAGGTGCTCAAGTTGTAAGGCCCCCATATGAGGAGAAGCCATGTGTGAGCCCGGGACACTGGATGTGGATCCTGACTTGCATGTCAGATGAGGTCTATCAATGAGATTGTTGATGGTAGAAAGGTGATTGTGTGGGAGCCCCTTATTCTTGTTGGGGCTTGAGGGCCAGCTGGGGGGTCCCAGGGGGGCCAGTGGCCCCCCAGGTGGGGGTTCAAGGGCAGGAGCCCCCGAGGCGATGGTATAGGGAATATTCCTTGAATATTCCATGGTCGGCTCCATCGACTAGGTTGACTGGTCGGCTCCACCGACTAGGTTGACTGGTCGGCTCCACCGACTAACATGTCATGGAGAATGGAGAGGATTTGACGGTTGATTTTCTTTCATCCATTATTTTCATTTATCAAATAGGTAAGAAAAGTTTAGCTGTATTCAAGCTTTCATTGTTTGTATGGAGATGCTTTCCTTCATGGTTGTATTTTCTAGACGTGTGGGCCAACGTCCACTCATGTTCTACCGGGAGAGCCAGATATTATTTGACAAACTTCACATCAAATAGAGGAGTGACTCCTGGACTCACTATCTTCCAGATGTAGAGAAGATGGCAGGATCTTCATTGAGTAGGCATGCTAGAGGATTAGTGGAGAGGTCCACTAGTTTTTTGCGTTGTATTTTGAGCTTGTTGTGTCCTACAGATGGCCTTTGCATGGAGATGGGATGTGGAACAGCACCACTTATGCGAGCATGATAGTCTACTCATCGTTCTTGCTTTTCATTCGATAGTGATAGTAGTGTTGTGCATTCCATTGTGGAGCCCCTTGTGCAGGCATCATGTACAAAGAGAGCTAGATTGGATGTAGGTACTTCAAAGGGGGATGAGTCTGAGTATGCCTTGATGCCTACAACCAATCCATATGATGACTCATAGTGAGACACTGGTTACTTGGATATAACATTTTGCTATGTTTTATTTTTATATTTTGAGACCTCTTAAGTAGTGTCATCTCTTTTTCATATTTTGAGAACTTTAAAATAGTAAAATAAAAATTTGAGTGGCAAATCCATATGGCCTATATGTGATATGATATCTTGATTGTGCTTGATAAGAATTTTTAGTGACTTGTTTTGTGAGCAAGGAGATTATCTTGATAGTTTAATAATCCATAACTTGAAGAAATTCATGTTTATTGTAATGTCAAGTTGACTTGGGCTCTTATGTTGATTTCTGTAGCTTCCTACCATGCTATGCGGAAGACATGGCAAAGCAAATGGAGGTAGGCGGGAAGTATGATAGAAGGAAAAAAGACAAGAAAGTTTCTCAATGCTTGTTTGTTGATGATGAATGCTCTGAGGTGTAGCACATGCCTCACCATACACTCGTTAAAAAACATCTCATTTTGGCTTCTTTAAAACAACTTTATATATTTGATTCTAGAGGATGTTGTGCAAAGTTTTGATTTGATGAATATTTAAAATAGTCCTATTGAAAGATGTTTTTTGGCTAACATCATTCTCGTTTGTTTAGTATTATGGTTGTATATTCCATGTTATGGCATAGAAGTCGGTCATGAAATTTCTTCAATCAAATAATTTGTTAAGTCACTGAAGTCCATGATATGGCAATGAAGTCAATATTATAACTTATTAAGTCACTCATGCTACTAATTCAATCAATGAGTTTAATGAATTTGGCAAGAAGTAGAATTAATAGCAAGAATTTGAGAATAATGAAAAGACTTCAAAAACTTACATTTATGTGCTCGTACATAGCTTGGCTCACTTTTGGCAGCTCGGCTTTCTGACGAGGCAGTCGATAGAGCGAGCGAGGAAAAGCGAGCGGCCCCAAAAAAGCGAGCGAGCTTTTCCACAATTTCCTTATCGAGGTATTCAACATAGCTTTGTGGAAACCACTATTTGGGAAAATTGTCGAAAATAAAACTTATGTCACTATGTGTAACTATACCAATATTGCGAATTATAGTCTACCTTAACTTCCAATTGGAGCCATACTCACATTATGCAACAATAGTATGTGGTTTGAAAGAAACTGAATTTCCACTCCAAAGCGGATTCCATTACTAATACAATAATTCTTTTGCATTTGAAATGGGTCTTATCATCAATTCCTTCAATAATCAAAACAAATGCGTTGCTTGATATGTTGAACTTAGTAACATAAACATCACTTCACCCATATTTGGGGAAAAAAAACTTTCTGTAGACTTCATAGCAAGGGATTGCATCAACACTTATGACATTCAAAATGGTTCTTCTTATTAAAAGTGTTATCAACCATGAAAGAAAATGTTTAAAAATAGTTCACCCATATGTTGAAAAACCCAAGTGTCATTTATGACATTCAAAATTGTTCTTGCAACCATCCTGTAGTTTCTAGAGATTTTGCCCATACTTCCAACCCCTTCCCTTCAACCACTAAGAGATATCTAATAGTTTTATAGAACACTTGAGATATCATCACCTCCTAATACAAAACCATTATTACTATTTGTAGAACACTTGAGATATCATCACCTCTTAATACAAGACCATTCTTACTATTTGTAGAACACTTGAGATATCATCACTCCTTCCCTTCAGCCACTAAGAGGTACCTAATACTTTTGTAGAACACTTGAACCATTCTTACTATTTGTAGAACACTTGAGATATCATCACCTTTTACTACAACACCATTCTTACGGTTTGTATAACACTTGAGATATCATCACCTCTTAATATAAGACCATTCTTAGTATTTGTAGATCACTTTAGATATCATCGTCTCTTAATACAAGACCATTCTTACTATTTGAGAGATTAATGGATTAAAGGTTTGAAGCTCATAGGAGACGAAGGAAGAGAAAGTCAGTTTCGACATGAGGACAATAAAACTAATTGGAATATTTTGACTTATGTATTATACCTTTTTGAAGACTATGAATTTAAGTCAGTTTCAACATTAGGATGATAAAACTAATTAGAATATTTTGACTTATGTATTATATATTTTTTAAGACTATGAATTTTAATGAGGAGAGGCATGCACACTACTTAGTAAATACACTAGTACTACTACTAGTCTACGACTATTAAGCCTAGTAGCACCAGTGTGATTTCGAGCCTTGTATCAGCCTTTTGATAATTTTCTTTCATCTTTAGTGCAATAGAAATTATTCCTTCTATCATAGAATCTTGCCAAATTTATTCAAAGTGATGATTTTGTAGTCTACATCCACTATCCTCTGACTCTCAAAAATATATTAATGTGAGCACCCATTTATCTTGTTTGATCAACCCTAGACTATGTTGCGATAGGACATTACTAGAACAAAAAAAAAAAGAATTGATATGGCGATGTTCGGTGTGAAATAACCAAATTAAGGATTTAATAAGAAAGAAAACAATCAGAATCAATAGGCTATTCAATGGCTCAAATCTACACAGAAATTATAATGTGCCTCCCAACTCTTATGCATTCCAGCTCCTCATGTTTGACAAGAATGCAAACAATAATGAAATCACATTATCTTTAGTTTCAAAGTAAGCAAAGCACCAAAAATAAATGCAAACGTACTGGATGACGAATAAATAGGTATAGATATAGATATACCTATATATATGCATTCATAGATATAATGATGATTAAAGTTGGACGGTATAATAATATTATGTGTACTATCATTGGGATTAGGACTACTATTGGTAATATTGTATGTAGTAGTAGGAGAACTACCATTAAGGAACACTCAATTAAAATTACTAATGGTGGTGATAAAACTACCACTAGTAGTTTGGTAATTACCCCTAATATCTACAACAAATATTTGATGGGTAGCTAGTATTAGGTCAAAAGGCCCCAATTGTGCTATAATAATGGACCAAAAAAGGGAGTGCTATAGCATCACCTAAGGGTCACTTTTTATCCATGAAAGAAACAAGTCGGTGCAACCAAGGTCATACAGATCTAGGTCATGTGGAGTGGTTCGCGTCTCTTTCCTTGACAAAAAAGTTACACTACCTTTGATAGTAACTACAAAGATTGCTGCCATAGTGCCGTAGAGTAGCCCCTAGGTTGCACCATCATCCCTTTTTGCTTTTGAGCCATTAAGTTTGATCCACTGATTTTATGTAGAATTATTCTACTATATGTACACATGTCCTTAATAGGATCTTGATATAATCCCTTCCATTGTAAGTACTTTTACTTCAAGTTTCACATATCCTTAACAAACCACTAGGCTTCAACACAAATTCATTCTTATGTTTCAAGCCTTAAACTCAAACACTCTTGTAAAAGGGATAATGTATTAAAGCTACATTCAATCCATCAAATCTTTTGAATAACAGTTCTATTGAAAATTCATGTATCATCAATAGGATTTCATCCATTATATGTTCATTTGTCTTTAATAGTATGTCTAAAAATTCATGTATATTCAATATTATTTCTCTCATGTGTTCCAATGTCTTCAAAAGGATACCTTTATTTAATAATGTCCAAACTTGAGCATTGATTTGTATTTATCAAACACAATTTCACTCCACCTATTCTTTAGAATGAAATTTTTTTGCCAAAAGTGGGCCAAATGTAAGGTCTTTCCACATATTCTTAAGAATGAAAATTTTGGCCTTACGTTGGCAAGTCTATGGAATGAGGGTAAGGCCAAAGTCTCTGGTACGGTGCATTAGGTCTTGATTAATTCTTCTTTAGGCTTGAATATTTAATGCATTAACTTCACAACTATTATTTATGCTTGAACTTGTAATGTATTAATTTCATGACTTAGGATTTTTATGAAGTTATATCTAACATGTCCCAAATTTAATGGAAATTAATATCCTACATAACACAACAAAGTATCATCATATCCCTTCCCAAAATCACTGCTACCTAGCAACTCTCCTGGCATTTTCACTGCCTTGCATTTGAGTTAGCTATGATGAAGAATGTTGCCTGCCTTTGGAACCTCTTAGAGTTACCGTTAGCATGATCTAATTTCATGTACCCCAAAACTTGAGACTTGGAGATTCCCACATCACACCAGTGGTAGCTATCTTTTCCACTCTCAATGCTAGTAAGAGCTAGGCCCCATAGACCGGTAAAAGAAGTCTTTTTGGAGGTTCAATTTTTTCCCTCCATCTTCTGTGATGAAATAAGATATATTCATCACCCTACATTTAATGCAATAATTGACACAACTTTTTTGTACCTGACTATGTAGTTTACATCCCAAAATTGGTGCTAAAATTGCAGATTGGGAGATTCCCATATCACACCAACGGTAGCTGTCTTGTCCACTCTCAACACTAGTAAGAGCCGCGGTCCCCATAGACTGGTAAAAGAAGTCTTTTTGGAGGTTCAATTTTTTGCCTCCGTCTTCTCCGGCCCCATGACGGAATAGCATATATTCACCACCCTACATTTAATGCAAGAATTGACAACTTTTTTTGGACATGACTATGCAGCTTACATCCCAAAATTGGTGCTAAAATTTCATACCGGGCATCTCCATTTGCCGGGAGGTGTCCCCAGCGACCCCTTGGACTTGCTCTATTTGTCTAGTTGTGTCTCTCCACAAAAATCGGAGTAGGGCCTATTTTCCCCATCTAGTAAAACTATATGCATCAATATGTATGTATGTATGTATGTATGTATGTATGCCTGCATGCATGCATCCATGTATGTATGTACACACACACATATGTATGTATGTATGTATGTATGTGTACTAAAACTACTAAAACTATATGCATCAAATAATGTTGTTGATCAATTTTTGGCATACCCCACCAAAATCAAGACCCCCATTGCAAAGAAAGGTAAGGAACACAAGTGCTTGTTCTTATGCTCATGAGACAACAAAATGCATGACATAGTCAACCAATGGGGTCTTACTTTTGATGTTTGTATGTATGTATGTATGTATGTATGTATAAATGTATGTATGTATGTATGTATGTGTGTGTGTGTGTATATGTATGTATGTATGTATGTATGTATGTATGTATATATATATATATATATATATATATATATATATATGTATATGTATATGTTGATGCATATATGTATATATTGATGTATATATTGATGCATACAATTTTGATATATGGAGAAAATGGACATGAAAACCATCTAAATTGGTTCTTGTCGTTCGATTTGATATATGACATGATCCTATTTGGATTTGTAAGTCCAAAGATATGGGGTCCTACTTTTAGGACATGAATGCCTAAAATAGGTAGCGCGTTAACGCGCTACCTATTTCATGCATTTAGGCCTCAAAAGTAGGACCCCATTGGCAACACAATGGGGTCCTAGTTTTAAGGCCTAAATGCATGAAATAGACAGTGCGTTAATGCGCTGCCTATTTTAGCCATTCAAGCCCTAAAAGTAGTACCCCGTATCTTTGGACTTGCATATCCAAATGGGGTCATGTCATAAATCAAATCGAACGGCAAGATCCACTTTAGATGGTTTTCATGTCCATTTTCTCCATCAACTAAAACTATATACATCAAATAATGTTGTTGATCAATTTTTGGCATACCCCCCCAAAATCAAGAACCCCATTGCAAAGAAAGGTAAAGAACACAAGTGCTTGTTCTTATGCTCATGAGACAACAAAATGCATGACATGGGAAACCAATGGGGTCTTACTTTTGATGTTTGTATATATGTATGTATGTATATATATGCATGTACATACATACATACATACATATACATATATATATATATATATATATATGTATTTATGTATATGTTGATGCATATATGTATATATTGATGCATACAATTTTGATATATGGAGAAAATGGACATGAAAATCATCTGAATTGGCTTTTGCCGTTTGATTTGATATATGACATGACCCCATTTGGATTTGTAAGTCCAAAGATACGGGATCCTACTTTTAGGGCCTAAATGCCTGAAATAGGCAGTGCGTTAATGCGTTGCCTATTTCATGCATTTAGGCCTCAAAAGTAGGACCCCATTGGCAACACAATAAGGTCCTACTTTTGAGGCCTAAATGCATGAAATAGGCAGCGTGTTAATGCGCTGCCTATTTTAGGCATTCAGACCCTAAAAGTAGCACCCCGTATCTTTGGACTTGCATATCCAAATGGGGTCATGTCATATATCAAATCGAACGGCAAGATCCAATTTAGATGGTTTTCATCTCCATTTTCTCCATCAACTAAAACTATATTCATCAAATAATGTTGTTGATCAATTTTTAGCATACCCCCCCAAAATCAAGACCCCCATTGCAAAGAAAGGTAAAGAACACAAGTGCTTGTTCTTATGCTCATGAGACAACAAAATGCATGACATGGGAAACCAATGGGGTTTTACTTTTAATGTTTGCATGTATGTATGTATGTATATATATGCATGTACATACATACATACATACATACATGCATACATATATATATATATGTATGTATGTATATGTTGATGCATATATGTATATATTGATGTATATGTTGATGCATACAATTTTGATATATGGAGAAAATGGACATGAAAATCATCTAAATTGGCTCTTGCCGTTTGATTTGATATATGACATGACCCCATTTGGATTTGTAAGTCCAAAGATACGGGGTCCTACTTTTAGGGCCTGAATGCCTAAAATAGGGAGCGCGTCAACGTGCTGCCTATTTCATGCATTTAGGCCTCAAAAGTAGGACCCCATTGGGTTGCCAAAGGGGTCCTACTTTTGAGGCCTAAATGCATGAAATAGGCAGCACGTTGACGCGCTCCCTATTTTAGGCATTCAAGCCCTAAAAGTAGCACCCCGTATCTTTGGACTTGCATATCCGAATGGGGTCATGTCATATATCAAATCGAATGGCAAGATCCAATTTAGATGGTTTTCATGTCCATTTTCTCCATCAACTAAAACTATATTCATCAAATAATGTTGTTTATCAATTTTTGGCATACCCCCCCCAAAATCGAGACCCCCATTGCAAAGAAAGGTAAGGAACACAAGTGCTTGTTCTTATGCTCATGAGACAACAAAATGCATGAAATAGGTAACCAACGGGGTCCTAATTTTGCTGTATGTATGTAAGTATGTATATATGTATGTATGTACATACATATATATCTATATGTGTATATATGTGTGTGTGTGTGTGTGTGTGTGTGTATGTATATATATATATATATATGTATGTATGTATATGTATATGTTGATGCATATATGTATATATTGATGCATACAATTTTGATATATGGAGAAAATGGACATGAAAATCATCTAAATTGGCTCTTGGCGTTTGATTTGATATATGACATGACCCCATTTGGATTTGTAAGTCCAAAGATATGGGGTCCTACTTTTAGGGCCTGAATGCCTAAAATAGGGAGCGCGTCAACGCGCTGCCTATTTCATGCATTTAGGCCTCAAAAGTAGGACCCCATTGGGTTGCCAATGGGGTCCTACTTTTGAGGCCTAAATGCATGAAATAGGCAGCACGTTGACGCGCTCCCTATTTTAGGCATTCAAGCCCTAAAAGTAGCACCCCGTATCTTTGGACTTGCATATCCGAATGGGGTCATGTCATATATCAAATCGAATGGCAAGATCCAATTTAGATGGTTTTCATGTCCATTTTCTCCATCAACTAAAACTATATTCATCAAATAATGTTGTTTATCAATTTTTGGCATACCCCCCCCAAAATCGAGACCCCCATTGCAAAGAAAGGTAAGGAACACAAGTGCTTGTTCTTAT
>NC_141621.1:1028538-1068542 GCF_047967505.1 Dipteris shenzhenensis
AACGCGCTGCCTATTTCATGCATTTAGGCCTCAAAAGTAGGACCCCATTGTATTGCCAATGGGGTCCTACTTTTGAGGCCTAAATGCATGAAATAGGCAGCGCGTTAACGCGTCGCCTATTTTAGGCATTCAAACGCTAAAAGTAGCACCCCATATCTTTGGACTTGCATATCCAAATGGGTTCATGTCATATATCAAATTGAATGGCAAGATCCAATTTAGATGGTTTTCATGTCCATTTTCTCCATCAACTAAAACTATATTCATCAAATAATGTTGTTTATCAATTTTTGGCATACCTTCCCCAAAATCAAGACCCCCATTTTGTTGTATGTATGTAAGTATGTATATATGTATGTATATACATACATATATATCTATATGTGTATATATGTGTGTGTGTGTGTGTGTGTGTGTGTGTGTGTGTGTGTGTGTGTGTACACACACACATGTATGTATGTATGTATCTATATATATATATATATATATATATATACATACATACATATGTATATATTGATGCATATATTGATGCATATCTTGATGTATATATTTATGCATACAGTTTTGATTGATGGAGAAATCAGGCATGAAAACCATCTAAATTGACTCTTGCCGTTCGATTTGATATAGGACATGATCCCATTGGGATTTGTAAGTCCAAAGATACGGGGTCTTACTTTTAGGACCTAAATTCCTGAAATAGGTAGCTTGTCAATGTGCTGCCTATTTCATGCATTTAGGCCTCAAAAGTAGGACCTCATTTGGTCCTACATGGGGTCCTACTTTTGAGGCCTAAATGTATGAAATAGGCAGTGCATTGGCACGTTGCCTATTTTAGGCATTCAAGCCCTAAAAGTAAGACCCCATATCTTTGGAATTACAAATCCAAATGGGGTCATGTCATACATCAAATCAAATGGCAAGAGCCAATTTAGATGTTTTCATGCCCATTTTATCAATTTAATAAAACTATATGCATCAAATAATGTTGTTTATCAATTTTTGGCATACATCCCCAAAATCAAAACCCCCATTGGAAAGAAAGGTAAGGAACACAAGTGCTTGTTCTTATGTTCAGAAAACATTAAAAAAGAGGCCTAGTAGCCCAAAAATGGCAGCGCATCAATGCACTATCATTTTTGGGTTGCCAGGTCTCTTTTTTGTTGTCTCACGAGCATACATACGGAGGTTATTATACAATATAACTAAGAAGTAGTATTGAAGTAGTTCTACAATTTGGATGCATTAAGAGCATTCATATAGCAAGGAAGAATATAATAATTGAATAGATTTTTTTTTCAATACATATTGCTAGTGAGACTACCAAAAAGAGGCTCTACCCCTCATGATGTCTGTGGATACAGAATATGAGATTGCTTGAGGCTTGGATTGCAGCTGGAAACATTGCATGGGCAAAGCCACTATATGCCTCAAGTGTTGGAAATTGATATATGGCTCAAGTGCTAGAATGTGCAAATCATGGCCAAAATCAAGACCCCTTAGAGATTCCATGAGGGCTATCCTTTTACTACTACACACATCACCTTTAGTCGAGGGCAGAACCATTCGTCATCATAGGCAGCAGGTTCATGGGACCCCATCCCATGATCCAAGGCATTATTCAAAGACAAAGTATTTCTGACCATTCCCAAATTGAGTTTGCCAATTTCTAATCTGATTGATTTCATTTACTGGACTTGCAATGCTTGCAAAGCCCTTGCTTAAGCTTGAATGAGTCTCTTGATTTTGGGGGTATAATGGTCAAAAATGGCTTAACACGCCCAAAATCAAGAGGCTCATTCAAGCTTAAGCAAGGGCTTTGCAGGTCTTGTTTTTGGGTGGCAAGAGCACGAAAAATGACAGCGCATTAAGGTGTTGCCATTCTTATGCTTCCCCCTCCAAAAACAAGACCCCCAAGCTATTCATTAGAGACACCAAAATGAGGAGAAGGATGACGTGAGGAGTAGAGGAGCTGGCCAATGAGGGGAGGGACAGCCTTGGAATTGCCAGCAACAAGCATGATGCAAGGAGGTGAGAAGGCAAAGAAGCAAGGAGGTGAGGAGGTGAGGAAGCAAGGAGGCGAGGAGGCAAGAGGCAGTCTTGAAGGGCAACAAGAGGGTGGAGGTGGCTGAAAGAGTAAGCAAGAAAGGGAGGGATGGAGATTGCTTGTAGGAAATGCTTGGATTAATGCTACAAATGCCATTTTTTTTTGTGTATTTCGCAGCATGAAATGTTTATGGCATTTTTCTTTTAAAAATTACAAAATTGTTGTGATTAATTGCGCTACAAACAACTCAAGCCGTAAAGCACCATGGATTAGTACAACAATATACATCACAAATGGATGCATACACTCATATACATCACCGATGGATGCATACACTTATACTCACATCAATTTCCAATATTGTATTAGATGGACCCTTAGCATATATGTGTGCATAGAAGACCATTTCCTACATTGATCCCTGATTTCATAGTTAAATTATTCCCTTTCTCACATTCTAACATGTGAAGATTTAATGTACATGCATTATGGGCACATTATATTGCAGTTTATGACTAACTTTTTTTATGAATGCATGATACTTGTATATGGTCAAGGAAGGTATATTATCATTTTTGAATGATAACATTACTCTATGCTCCATTTTATTCTATATTAGAAACTATGATCACTAGATATTACATAAATGTATTGCTCCATTATATCCTATACTAAAAACTATTTTGACCCAAATACATAATGCCAATTGAGGTTAGTACTGATGACAAGTGATGAAAACAATCTAATGGTATGAATGAGATCTTGTAAATTTTGGATATATAATATGGGTACTATGTTGATTGAGCTATTTTTCTAAGGGAATATTTTCAACTTAATTACTAAATACATACTTACAATGGTGACCTGATTCCCATCTATATGTATAATCAAGTTTTACTTTGTGTTTAAAAAAAAGCTTTTGCATAAGGTTAAAATTTGAATAGTATTTATATTTGTTTAAGACTACCCATTGAGCTGGCTCCTATCCTTATATTGAACATGATAATGTTCATAAAGATTTTATGAATACAAATAGATAGCATTGGCTCTCTTTTTAGTGGTTGGGAATGAACCCTAAAAGTACCCTAAAATGACTATGTATTCCCTTATTTGTAGCATGGAAGTGATCATGGTAGAGTGGCATAATCCCTATTTTGCATTTTTCATAGGTTCTTTTGCTACTCATGGTTGGCGGATACACCACGGCATAGATCCGAATAGATATTTGGTTTTTTGCTTCAACTTGCTTGACTAGACTTTCCTTTATGATTGTTTGATTGTGCATGATGAGTAGTCACTGGCTTAACTGATGCATTAAGTGAAATGTTTTCCTTAAAGTTTTTCATACTACAAGATACGAGTTTGCTTATACGGGTGGAAATAAAAGCTTGTTAATGCCTGGTGCATATTTTTCGTTAGATGCAGTAGGATACTAGTTACCGAGTGTCTTTGCCAATTATTTCACTTGAATCATGCTCCTCTTATGCTTGAGTTTGTGGTCACGTATTGACTTTAACATAATAGTCTATAGGATACTGGATGAGCACTCAACATAGTGGTTAGATGCATTCATTTCTAGTTCCGATAGAACTATCATTCAGACATTGGTCATAATAGAAATATGGAGGGCTAAAATCCTTTTTTGGCTCCCTAAGTTTTTTGAAGCATGGTATTGTCCAGATTACATAGGTATTTTCACTAAGCAAAATTAATCCTTATGATGAAAATGTGTTTTTTTTCTTTTGACATAGTTAGTTCTGTTTCCATGTTTTTGGATCGAATGTATGGATGATCTTCTGCAAGCATAGAGCAAGCATAGAAGACATGATATGTATATGTAGCACATGATCATGTTTACATATTTTCAGTCATATATTCTACATTGTGATCTATCATTATCTTGCTGTGTGGATGTTCAATCTGAGTAGTGTTTGCTTTTTTTATCGCAAATTTTATGTATTGTTTTGTCTCTACCTCTCCACAACGACTCAAATTGATAGTATGGGGATGAAAGAGAAGTTAATTGTGAGTTTCAGGCATGCCTTCATTGTTGGAATATGTTTAATTTGCTTATGATCACATCAATTGTTCCAATGATATTGAGAGGAATAAGATGCTGGATGAGGTTCTCGCTCGCTTGAAACCTATTTAATCTTGCTCGCTTATTTGGGGCTGCTCGCTTTTCTTCGCTCGCTTTTTGGTAATCCTCCTTTCTGACATGTGGGGGAGTCATCAAAGGCTTAATTGAAGTAAGGGTTTCCATGCCATGTAAATATCAGGTACTTAAATGTTAATTATACTTTGAGGCTTGTGGTGTGATCTAATTGCTATTTGTTGTGCTTACCGTTAGTTTTTACTATTCCAGTATGGTGCCCATCGGATATGGTTTGCATGGTCAGTCGCACATTAAATCCCATTTTTCGCCAAGATTCATGCACAATACACAAAAAACACACTTGCAGGGGTGTTATTCAAACACGCTACTATGCATGCACATCAAATTCTATAAATTCATCGAATTTGCTTATTCTTGTAAATTCATCGAATATAGCTTGTGCTGGTATCTTGTAAATTCATTGAATTTGCTTGTTCTTGCTTGCTGGCGCCCAAAAGCATTGTTTCGCGGGCGAAGCCAAGGAGAAGCGATCTTGCTGGATTCTGCCCCCCTCTGGTTATTGGGACGAGTAACCTGACCTGTCAACAACGGGCTAGAGGCCCGCTCCGCTATCTCAAACTTGAGGAATTTTAAGAAAAATTGTGAAAAACATATACATACATACAAACACGCACGCGCGCACACACACACACACAAAACACTACATCTTAAAATATTAATAAATATCTTATATATATATATATATAATACGATATATTACATTATATAATCTCTCTCTCTCTCTCATTCTCACTATCTCTCTCTCTCTCCCCCCCCCCTCCTCTCTCTCTCTCTCTCTCTCCTCTTGCCCTCTCTCTCTCTCTCTCTCTCTCTCTCTCTCTCTCTTCTCTCTCTCTCTCTCTCTCTCTCTCCTCTCTCTCTTCTCTCTCTCTCTCTCTCTCAGTATCTCTCTCTCTCTTCTCTTGCCCTCTCTCTCTCTCTCTCTCTCTCTCTCTCTCGCGGCATATAACATACATACATACAAACATTCACACACACTTTTTTTTTGGGGGCGAACATACACACACATAGATATAAATCTCTCTCTCTCCCTCTCTCTCTCTCTCTCTCCCTCTCTCTCTCTCTCTCTCTCTCTCTCTCTCTCTCTCTCTCTCTCTCTCTGTCTCTCTCTCTCTCCTCGCTCACTTGCACCACCTAGCTGTCACATTGGAATCCCGTGCCGACATATTTGAATTTTGCCGCTGTTGCGTGTGAATCTCACACCGTTTCTATTGCACCACCAACTCTCATTATTCGATGCCATGTGGCCTGCACCACATCATTACTTCAATGAATTGCATAGAGCTTTGGTCAAAATCAAACTTCATCCATGATATAAAAAGGCAATACATAACTGATCATGATTTTAGTAACTATTGACAACCATGTCGTAATTAATTGCCATTGCCATCGATGGAAATGTGACGGTGGTGCCTAAGATTCCACTAGGCTAGTAGTTAATTACCAGCCACCGTGGTGGCCTGCAATTAATATGGTTCATGATTATTTGGATGGCACCCTCCTCGAATTTTGATTAATTAAGGTGGTAGTCGATTATTTGGATGGAACACGAAGCCTCAGTGCCTCCAACCAGCCAACCAGCCAGCACGGGGCCACTGGGCTTGCATGCATGATCATACTGAGTAGAATTCAATTAATTGACTAATTTCTAGTCTCATTGGTTTTGCATGCTCTGCAGAGTGCATGGTAATGAGTGATTAGAGGTGGTTAGGCTTCATGATTTATGTTTGTGGTAATTATTTTCCAATGGTAGTGGCTCTCATTAGCTATGTCTATGGTGGCTAAGATCCATTGGGCTGGAAGTTAATTACCAGCCATCGTAGTGTAGAGTGTAGTTAATTACCATAGTTTGATTAATTAAGGTAGTAGTCATGATTGTTTAAATGAAACACTAGTCCTCCGGTCCTCCAACTGAGAGATCTCAACAACGGAAGCGAAATGAAAGAAGGTGAGAGAGAAGGAGAGCCACATAAGTTTTTGGTGGATGTAGAACACCCTAATCTTCTATGTCATATGTGTGTGTGTGTGTGTGTGTTTGAGTATTGTACATACCTGGGGTTAAGGTATGATGTTCTTTAACCCCCACAACCTCCCACTTAAAGGCCAATGTGACTTTAAGGGAGAACAACCAATGGACACACTATCCAATGCCCATCAATACATGACAATACTCAAACTGCTGCCTAGGTAGACTCTTGATTAGCAATATGGCTACTGCAACTTACTCCACCGTGGCTGCTCTTGCATTGTTCCTGGCCTAAAGAGCTGTCTCATTGTCTTCTCCACCATCGTTGCTCTTTGCCCCATCCTTCCTCGCCATGAAGCTCTCTTGTGGCTCCTGCATCACCTTTTGTATTCTCCCTTTTGTTAGATATCAATGCTCCACTCTCGTGTAACTACATGGGAACCAGCTAACTCTACTTGTAAGCCCTCCATATGAGGAGAAGGCATTTGAGTAGCTCGGTTATCCGGTAGGTCCTAGTTTGGACACCATATGGGGGCCATGTGTGGCCTGATGGCTGGACGGCTTCAGATAGAGTTGGCACACTGCCAACTAGGCTACATGCAAGTGCAAGAAGGCATCCCATGACTGACCGCACTGAGGGTAGACGGAGCATTTCCCAGGGCAGCCCATTCTCGGGTTGCGGGGCCCGTTTGGAGCCCCAAATGATCCCGGATGGCTCTGGTCTGCTGTTGCTCTATTTTGCGCCACGGTTCTATCGTGTGGTCGGTGGCCTATTTTGGGACTGACCCCCAGTTAGCCGGTTTGGGCGGACTGGGTCGGTCACTCAATTGGGTCTAACTAACTATGACTGGTGGCTATATAAGAGCAAGCCCGTGAAGCCCATCATCATCACTGGTTACAGCAAACCTGATTCCTTAGGATCCAGCCTCCGTCCTCTACTGTTTCCAGCATGCCATCGAAGCTTCTCTCACAGGAGCGCACGGCTAGGAGGCAGCGCCATCTATTGTATCAGTTCTATAGTAATCAAATTTTTGATTCTCCATACTATCTGCTTTTCTCTCTTGCATACGAGATCATGTTATCTGTTGAGCACAGACGTTGTATTGTTTTCTTACATGGTATCAGAGCCTGGGCTCTAGCAAGAAGATTTGGTAGTTTCTGTTTGCGAGCAGATTGTGAGAGATGGCCCAACCCGCAAGACTGCGAATCCCACGGTTTGGCGAAAGCGAAAAGTTGGACGGCACTAACTATCCACTTTGGAAGTTCAAGATGAAGACCATCCTAAGCGCATACGAGCTTTGGGATACTGCTACTGTGGTGGACCTGAAGCCGGTTGCGAGACCGAATCCAACCAATGCAGCACAACAGATAGTACCAACTGCGGATGAGATTCTCACGTGGACAAGAAGAAATGCAGATGCGCTGTGTTCTATTGTCTGCAGTGTAAGTTATTCTGTCATGGCGTTAATTCAACATGTCACCACAGCGGACGAGGCATGGACGGTCTTGAAAAATCAGTACGAGACCACGAATCAAAGGCGGATTTAGAATCTGGAGACTCAACTCGCAAATGAGAAACTATCTGAGTCTGAAACGGCAGAGAAGTTCATCACCAGGGTGAAGAATCTACGCGATCAGATGATTGCGATTGGCATCACCATCACCAGCGAGAATCTAGCACGAAGGTGCATATAGATACTCCCACCAAAGTACGACGGTCTTGTTACGGCGCTGAATACGTAGAACAAAAATCCGCCCCTCATGAACTTTGAGGATTTCAGCGCGATGCTTCTGGAGGAGGAGATGCGTCAAAAGACGAGGACTAGAGAATATTCGGCTTTCTCGGTTGGATCAAAGAAAGGTAAGGGTAAGGACTCTGGTAACCCATCTTCTTCTGATGATAAAAAGAGAAAGAAGAAGATCAAGTGCTTCTATTACAACAAGGCAGGGCACAAGCAGAATGAGTGCGGAAGAAGATTGCAGATGAGAACGGAGTAAAGAAAGAGTCCAGCAACAGTGCGCAGACAGTACCAGTAGAGCTGTTCGTAGCAATTGAGGAGATTTGCACAAAGGCAGTTCATGTACCTGTGGATGAACCTTGGATTATTGACAGTGGTGCATCGCACCACATGACCAGTCGGAAGGATTGGTATACCTCTCTACATCCGGTAGGGAATGACATCCTGGTAGCAGTCGGCAATGATGCAAAATTTCTAGCAAAAGGAAAAGGTACGATTGCTCTCAAGTCAGATGGAGTTGTAAAACAGTTGTCCGATGTTCCTTATGTGCCAGATATCGAGAGGAACTTGTTGTCCGTTTCTGCGATCACGGATCGGGACCTCAAAGTTCAATTCGATAAGAATGGTGCACAGATATTGGATCTTCAAGGGAAGGTCATTGGTAAAGGTACACGGCACAACAACATCTACGAACTCTCAGCTTTCAGTGCTCGAGCCGATGTGAAGAACACTAAGCTGTGGCATGAGAGGTTTGGTCATCTGAACCTTAGTTCTTTAAAGGAGATGCATAAAAGAGGAATGATTGCAGACCTACCAGAAATTACAGATCTGCCCGATGTATGTGAAGCTTGCATGATGGGCAAACAGCATCGGCAGCCCTTTCCTAAAGAGGCCAGCAAGGCAAAGGCTCCTCTAGAGCTCGTTCACATGGACCTCTGCGGAAAGATGGAGACGAAAGCTTTGGGGGGTTCCTACTACTTCATGACGCTGATCGACAACTACAGTAGAAGGATATGGATATATTTCCTGAAGACTAAAGATGAGGCTTTCAGTAAGTTCAAAGAATGGCATGTAATGGTTGAGAAAGAAACGGGGAGGAAGGTGAAGAAGTTGAGATTAGACAGAGGTGGAGAGTTCACATCAAGTGAATTCGAAAGTTACTACAAAAGTCACGGGATCAAGAGGCAGAAACCCCCGCCACATACATCACAACAAAATGGAGTAGCAGAGTGCAAGATGTGCGTCATCTGCAAAATGGGCAGGAGTATGATGAAAGGCAAAGATTTGCCAAAGACTTTCGGGGCTGAAGCATGTAACACGGTAGTTTACATTCTGAATCGTAGCTACACGAAGGCTGTGAATAGGATGACTCCACTACAGGCCTTTTCTGGTAAGAAACCTTCAACTGCACATTTCAGAGTTTCTGGATGTGACTATTTTGTGCATTTCCTTGATGCAAACAGGACCAAATGGGAACCAAAGAGCCGGAAATGTATTTTCTTGGGCTACAGTGAAGAGGCGAAGGGTTACTGTCTCTATAATCCTATTACCAAGAAGGTAATAGTAAGTCGCGATGTGGTCTTCTCAAAACAGCCGCATCATTTGGAGGAAGATGCTTCCTTCCCAGACAACCAGAACCAGGATATCCATCCAGTACAACCACCAATAGCAGACCAAAATCCCCCAACGGTGCTTGGGAGGATTCAAGATAAAGAAGAGGAAGAAGAGCCTGTAGAACCACAACGGCAACGGCCATTCCCGAAGTGGGTAAAGCAGCTTTTAGATGGCAGAGAACCTCCAGCCATTGAGGAGGAACCATCCAAACACCACCGGTCCAAGAGATTAGAGGAGCAAAAAGGGAGCAAAGAAGGGCGCAGGAACACTTGGTCAACTACACTTTGATGACAGAGGTGATCCGTGCTGAAGAACCCAAGTGTCTTGAAGAGGCACATGGTGATGATAGGTGGATGGAGGCTATGCAGTCGGAGTATGGCTCCATAATGAAGAACAACACTTGGGATCTTGTGGATCGACCACCAAAACGCAAGGTCATTGGCACCAAGTGGGTGTACAAGACTAAGTACAATTCTGACGGCACGTTGGATAAGTACAAGGCTCGACTCGTGGCAAAAGGATTCGCACAGGTACATGGTTTTAATTATCAGGACACTTTTGCTCTCCCACAGCTCGACTAACCACAATTTGCAGTGTTTTGGCTTTAGCAGCACAGGGAAGTTGGCTCGTGTTTCAGATGGATGTAAAATCCGCCTTTCTGAATGGAGATCTCAAGGTGGAGGTATACGTGGAACCTCGCGGGGGTCACTCATCATATGTGACCCTATCACGTGAGTTCAATAGAAGGATATTTTTTATTCCTAAAATTTACAGAAATAAATATACATAAGGGATTATTTAAAAAAGTTTTGGAAAAAATTTACAGATTTGTATAGAAAAGGGGTACATTTTATTAATGAAAAAATTTACAGCTAAGGGATTTTAAATATAGGCCTTGAACACACGTGATATAGAGGGTTTATACATAGTGACCCCCCCGAGCGTGGAACAACCACCAGGTTTTGTGATCCCCGGTTTAGAAGGTAAAGTCTGTAAACTGAAGAAGGCACTTTACGAGCTGAAACAGGCCCCACGAGCGTGGTACCAACGGATTGATGCCTACTTTCTGCAAAACGGGTTCAGGAGGAGCCATCTGATGTAGGAAGAGAGTTTGAAATGACAGACCTTGGACTGATGTATTTCTATTTGGGGATTGAAGTTTGGCAAGAGCCAAAACAGATCTTCATCTCACAGCTGAAGTATGTTGGAGAGATACTAAAGGCATTTGGCATGGCTAAGTGCAAGACAGTTGGCACCCCTATGGAGGTTGACGTGAAGCTCTCAAACGAGGATTCATCACCATTGGTGGACGAAGCAAAGTACAGAAGGCTTATGGCAGTTTGATTTACTTGTGCAACATGCGGCCGGACATCAACCTTGCGACTGGTGTACTAAGCAGGTTTTCCAATAAGCCCCGGGAGAACCATTGGAGGGCAGGGATGCGGGTGCTGAAATACATCAAAGGCACACTTGATTATGGCATCACATATACCAAGGGCAACATCTTGACCGGATTTTGTGACTCAGATTAGGCAGGAGACGTGGACAACAGGAGATTAGTGACAGGTTACTATTTCTCACTTGGATCTGTGGAGCTGTGTCATGGGTCAGCAAGAAGCAACCTATAGTTGCTCTTTCTTCTACCGAGGCTGAGTACAAATCAGCATGTTTTGCTTCTTGTGAGGCAGTGTGGTTGAGGAGGATTTTAGGGGACATGGGTGCAGTGCAGAACAATCCTACGCAGTTATCATGTGACAATCAGAGTTGCATGGCGATTGCAAAGAACCCTGTGTTCCACGCTCGCACAAAACACATTGAGATTCAATCTCACTTTGTACGCGAGCTCATCATGGATGGAGAGGTCAACTTGGTGTACTGTCCGACTACAGAGAATGTTGTGGACATCTTCACGAAGGCTCTTGGAAGAGACTTGCTGGAGAGGCATCTTCATAGACTTGGCATTGGGCCGAAAAAGTAAGTTCACTTGCGGGTGGACATTGAGGGGGGGTGTTAGATATCAATGCTCCACTCTCGTATAACTATGCGGGAACCAGCTAACTCTACTTGTAAGCCCCCCATATGAGGAGAAGGCATTTGAGTAGCTCGTTTATCCGGTAGGTCCTGGTTTGGACACCAGATGGGGGCCATGTGTGGCCTGATGGCTAGACGGCTTCAGATAGAGTTGGAACACTGCCAACTAGGCTACATGCAAGTGCAGGAAGGCATCCCATGACTGACTGCACTGAGGGTAGATGGAGCATTTCCCAAGGCAGCCCACTCTCGGGTTGCGGGGCCCGTGTGGAACCCCAGATGATCCCGGATGGCTCTGGTCTGTTGCTCTATTTTGCGCCACGATTTTATCGTGTGGTCAGTGGCCTATTTTGGGAGGCCGTTTTGGGTAGACTAGGTCGGTCACCCAATTGGGTCTAACCGACTACGACTGGTGGCTATATAAGAGCAAGCCCGTGAAGCCCATCATCATCGCTGGCTATAGCAACCCTGATTCCTTAGCATCCAGCCTCCGTCCTCTACTATTTCCAGCATGCCATCAAAGCTTCTCTCACAGGAGCGCACGGCTGGGAGGCAGCGCCATCTATTGTATCAGTTCTACAGTAATCAAATTTTTGATTCTCCATACTATCTGCTTTTCTCTCTTGCATACGAGATCCTGTTATCTGTTGAGCACAGACGTTGTATTGTTTTCTTACATCTTTTCAGCTCCTCCATCATCTAGTCTTTTTCAATGTTAACGTGTTCTGCATGTTGCAGAGCCATTTGTAAAGACCCTCCTTTTTGGCTCTTTGATCTTCAAGCTCCTTTTGCATCATTGTTGCTAGCTCCTGGTTCGTGATGTTCCCATCAGTTCTAACTTCTTCAAGCCTATTCGGAGCTCCTTGATGTGCTTCTCTGCTTCACCTCTTCTTCTATGGCTTTCCATGTCAAACATTTTTGCAGTGGCCTCAGCTTGCTCTCATGCCTGCTTGTAAGGCCCTCGCTTCTGCCTCCTCTACCTTGGCTTCTACACCCTCCTTGAGAATTTTCTCAAGTTGCGCTGCCTTTGCTACATCAGTGGCTTTCTCTTGTAGAGAAGTCACCTTCAAAGACATCCTCTTACTGTATTGATCAAAAATCCCTTTGAGGGTAGATGTCATTAGGTGCATTACAAATCTAGCGGACTAAGATGACAATTTGGATTTGCCATCCATGCAATTCTTCAAGTTGATTATCACGCTCTTGAAAAATTGCCCTTGAGAAAGAGACATCACGTCCTTTCAGTTTCTCTGCTACTGCTTGAACCTATCAAAACTTCACGGTTCCTCTTGTATCAAGAAAGAAGTGCATTGTCTTCTTTAGCACATCCTAGAGGTATGTTTGCAAGCTAGAAAGCTTGACTCCACCATCTTTACTAATGTGAGTGTTGGGGTATACATCTAGAATATCATATCTCTTCCAAAGAAGTGTGCTTGCAAATTGCCTCCAGGATTGCCTAGTGCATTTTCAATCATGATTTCAATGATGGTAATCTTCTGAGCTTGATAGACTATGTCCCTCCTTCACATTCACATCCTGTACCACCAACCTGGTGAAGTTGCTGAGAGCATCCAAATTGGGCTTTTGAAGAACGAGTGAGGAGCTCTTAGATGTCACAATTTCAAGATCAGGGGAGGAGAGGCTCTTGCAATGTGCTACAGAGGGGGAGGAAAGATTGTGTGAGGAGCTCCCAGACTATGCATGGGGGGAGGAAAGATAATGTGAGGATGTTTCAAACTATGCAGACACATTTCGAAGCTCGGTCTGTCTCCCTGTTATGACAAGGTCGTCCACATAAAGGACCACGATCATACACCTGCCTCCTTCTCTCAAGATATACAAATTTGCATCAGATGGGCTCCTCTTGAACCCGTTTTGTAGAAAGTAGGCATCAATGTGCTGGTACCACGCTCGTGGGGCCTGTTTCAGCCCATAAAGTGCCTTGTTTAGTTTACAGACTTTACCTTCTGAACCGGGGATCACAAAATCTGGTGGTTGTTCCACGTATACCTCCATTCAGAAAGGCGGATTTTACATCCATCTGAAACACGGGCCAACTTCCCTGGGCTGCTAAAGCCAAAACACTGCGAATTGGGGTTAGTCGAGCTGTGGGAGTAAAAGTATCCTGATAATCAAAACCATGTACCTGTGCGAATCCTTTTGCCACGAGTCGAGCCTTGTACTTATCCAATGTGCCGTCGGACTTGTACTTGGCCTTGTACACCCACTTGGTGCTGATTACCTTGCGTTTTGGTGGACGATCCACAAGGTCCCAAGTGTTGTTCTTCATTATGGAGCCATACTCCGACTGCATAGCCTCCATCCACCTATCATCACCCTGTGCCTCTTCAAGACACTTGGGTTCATCAGCACGGATCACCTCTGTCATCAAAGCATAGTTGACCAAGTGTTCCTGCACCCTTCTTTGCTCCTCTAATCTCTTGGACCGGCAGTGTTCGGATGGTTCCTCCTCAATGGCTGGAGGTTCTCTGCCGTCCAAAAGCTGCTTTACCCACTTCGGGAATGGCCATTGCCATTGTGGTTCTACAGGCTCTTCTTCCTCTTCTTTATCTTGAATCCTCCCAAGCACCGTTGGGGGAGTTCCGTCTGTTGTTGGTGGTTGTACTGGATGGATATCCTGGTCTTGGTTGTCTGGGAAGGAAGCATCCTCCTCCAATTGATGCGGCTGTTCTGAGAAGACCACATCGCGACTTACTATTACCTTCTTGGTAACAGGGTTATAGAGACGGTAACCCTTCGCCTCCTTCACTGTAGCCCAAGAAAATACACTTCCGGCTCTTCGGTTCCCATTTGGTCCTGTTAGCATTAGGGACATGCACAAAACAGTCACATCCAAAAACTCTGAAATGTGCAGCTGAAGGTTTCTTACTAGAAAAGGCCTGCAGTGGAGTCATCCCGTTCACAACCTTCGTGTAGCTACGATTCAGAATGTAAACTGCCGTGTTACATGCTTCAGCCCAGAAATTCTTTGGCAAATCTTTCCCTTTCATCATACTCCTGCCCATTTCACAGATGACGCGCATCTTGCATTCTGCTACTCCATTTTACTGTGATGTATGTGGTAGGGGTTTCTACCTCTTGATCCTGTGACTTTTGCAGTAACTTTCGAATTCAGTTGATGTGAACTCTCCACCTCTGTCTGATCTCAATTTCTTCACCTTCCTCCCCGTTTCTTTCTCAACCATTACATGCCATTCCTTGAACTTACTAAAAGCCTCGTCTTTAGTCTTCAGGAAGTATATCCATATCCTTCTACTATAGTCGTCGATCAATGTCATAAAGTAGTAGGAACCACCCAAAGCTTCCGTCTCCATCTTTCCGCAGAGGTCCGTGTGAATGAGCTCTAGAGGAGCCTTTGCCCTGCTGGCCTCTTTAGGAAAGGGCTGCCGATGCTGCTTGCCCATCATGCAAGCTTCACATACATCGAGCAGATCTGAAATTTCTGGTAGTTTTGCAATCATTCCACTTTTATGCATCTCCTTTAAAGAACTGAGGTTTAGATGACCAAACCTCTCATGCCATAGCTTAGTGTTCTTCACATCGGCTCGAGCACTGAAAGCTAAGAGTTCGTAGATGTTGTTGCGCCGTGTACCTTTACCAACGACCTTCCCTTGAAGATCCAAAATCTGTGCACCATTCTTATAGAATTGAACTTTGAGGTTCTGATCCGTGATCGCAGAAACGGACAACAAGTTCCTCTTGATATCTGGCACATAAAGAACATCAGACAACTGTTTTACAACTCCATCTGACTTGAGAGCTATCGTACCTTTTCCATTTGCTGGACATTTTGCATCATTGCCTACTACTACCAGGATGTCATTCCCTACCGGCTGTAGAGAGGTATACCAATCCTTCCGACTGGTCATGTGGCACGATGCGCCACTATCAATAATCCAAGGTTCATCCGCAGGTACATGAACTGCCTCCGTGCAAATCTCCTCAATTGCTACGAACAGCTCTACTGGTACTGCTTGCGCGTTGTTGTTGGACTCTTTCTTTACTCCGTTCTTCTCATCTGCAATCTTCTTCCGGCACTCATTCTGCTTGTGCCCTGCCTTGTTGCAATAGAAGCACTTGATCTTCTTCTTTCTCTTTTTATCATCAGAGGAAGATGGGTTACCAGAGTCCTTACCCTTACCTTTCTTTGATCCAGCATAGAAATCCGAATCTTCTCCAGTCCTCGTCTTTTGACGCATCTCCTCCTCCAAAAATCCTCAAAGTTGAGGGACGATTTTTGTTTTGCGTATTCAACGCTATAACAAGACCGTCATACTTTGGTGGGAGAATCTGTATGCACCTTCGTGCTAGATTCTCGCTGGTGATGGTGATGCCAATCGCAGTCATCTGATCGCGCAGATTCTTCACCTTGGTGATGAACTTCTCTGCCGCTTCAGACTCAGACAGTTTCTCGTTCGCGAGTTGAGTTTCCAAATTTTGAATCCGCGTCTGATTCGTTGTCTCGTACTGATTTTTCAAGACCGTCCATGCCTCCTCCACTGTGGTGACATGTTGAATTAATGCCATGGTGGAATCACTTACACTGCAGACAATAGAACACAGCGCATCTGCATTTCTTCTTGTCCACACAAGAATCTCATCCGCAGTTGGTACTATCTGTTATCCTGCATTGCGGTCTCGCAACCGGCTTCACGTCCACCCCAATAGCAATATCCCAAAGCTCGTATGCTCTTAGGATGGTCTTCATCTTGAACTTCCAGAGTGGATAGTTAGTGCCGTCCAACTTTTCGCTTTCGCCAAACGGTGGGATTCGCAGTCTTGCGGGCTGGGCCATCTCTCACAATCTGCTCGCAAACAGAAACACACTACCAAATCTTCTTGCTAGAGCCCAAGCTCTGATACCATGTAAGAAAACAATACAACGTCTGTGCTCAACAGATAACAAGATCTCGTACACAAGAGAGAAAAGCAGATAGTATGGAGAATCAAAAATTTGATTACTGTAGAACTGATACAATAGATGGCGCTACCTCCCAACCGTGCACTCCTGTGAAAGAAGCTTCGATGGTGAGCTAGAAACAGTAGAGGACGGAGGCTGGATGCTACGGAATCAGGGTTGCTGTAGCCAGTGATGAAATGGGCTTCACGGGCTTGCTCTTATATAGCCACCAGTCGTAGTCGGTTAGACCCAATTGGGGGACCGACCCAGTCCGCCCAAAATGGCCGACTGGGGGTCCGGTCCAGAAATAGGCCACCGACCACACGATAGAATAGCCATCCGGGATCATCTGGGGCTCCAAACGGGCCTCGCAACCCGAGAGTGGGTTGCCTCAGGAAAAGCTCCGTCTACCCTCAGTGTGGTCAGTCATGGGATGCCTTCCCGCACTTGCATGTAGCCTAGTTGGCAGTGTGCCAATTCCGTCTAGCCATCAGGCCACACATGGCCCCCATCTGGTGTCCAAACTAGGACCTACCGGATAACCGAGCTACTCAAATGCCTTCTCCTCATATGGGGGGCTTACAAGTAGAGTTAGCTGGTTCCCGCGTAGTTACACGAGAGTGGAGCATTGATATCTAACAATAACAACATATGTTACACAAACAAATAACAGCTTGAAAAAAGATCAAGAGAACTTACCATTATTAGTACCAGGATTTTTTGGTGGCCTACCACCCTTCTTTAGTTCCATACTTGAATCCTTGTCCTTTTTAGTCATCTTCTCAAGTGTTTTTTGAACCTCAATGACTGCATCATCCTCATGGACTGAATTTGAGCTTGATGAACCCATCTCTCCCTTTGTATGCTTTGTACAGCTCTACCTCCTCCTCGATGCAACATCCTTTTTTCATATCGAGCCACCACGGGTAGTTCTTTCTCTCCCACTCAGAGAGCACTTGCTTCCCTTCTTTTTCTATCATATTTGGAGAGTACATATTGAATTTTAAGTCTTGAATTTTTGTCCATACTCGACATATGGGCAACAATGTTTCAATCTTACCAATAGCTTTTAAGGATTGCAAGAATCTGCATACAATAAGAGTCTTAGTACAAAAGGGAAATACTTAAGGATGGATTTCTAATTGAAGGAAAAAACATGTATTGCTTACCTAAATACCAATCGTCGAGATGCCCTCGTCATCTCCATTTGTCTAGTTGCAGCTGTAGCAACAGTCATTGAATCCTTTAGATCTTCATAAAGTTCAAGTCTGTTCATTGCTTGTATTTCCCCAAAATATTCTCTCAATGTAGGATCTTGAGGAAGCACAAAGCTAGCTTGTTGACTAGCAACCAAGACCTGAGAGAGTAACCTCTCAGATTCACAAAGCAATTGATCCATCCATGCCTCTTTCGCCATCCACTTTATGAATTCTCTATCAGCTTTTGACATTCCATAACTTGTTCTCAAATTTGAATCCGACCCTAAGATTCTGAGGGTTGGTAGTTGTGTCTCCTTCGAAACTTTTGCAATGGAGATGTTATACAACTTTTCCAATGTGACAATGGATGATTTATCATCAAATGGGAGGCTCCACAAGATATTAAACCAATCTTCACCATTTGTTGGTTTGACAATAGACAAAATCTACATATAAACAATACATGCAATCGTCACACTCAACTGTATTTTCTAATCATACAATCCTGCATATCCCATACCTTGATCATTTTCTAAACAAACATCATATTCACATCCTTTTTTAATATTATGAGTTCTTTCTCAATCTCAAAAAACACTTGAACACTTTAAAAAATCAACTTTATGTTAAGAATCATTAAATAAACCATACCTTGATCATTTTTCGACCATACTTGAGATTCACATCCTTTCAAATACTTTTAAGTGCTTTCTCCATATCAGCAACACTCAAATTTGGCTGAAGTTCCTTTATCTTTGCCTCATAATCTTGCTTGTATAGTGGCTAAAAGATATTCCAAAGAAATGAATGAGTACAATGAATTAGTTAGTTCCAATTCAAAAGACATCCATGACAAATGGTATGAAACTTACTGCAAATACCATTCTCTCTAGCATCAGAGATGTCAAAGGATACCAAGTACTTGATCCTTTACTGCTTTCATTTGCCCTATGCTTTTCAAGTGTCTTTTTTTCTTCCTCAGAAAAAAGTGATAAGTACTCATTCTCATCACACAAACACATTGTCTTCATGTTGTACAAATAATCCTTGAGATTTGTTTTAATAATTGCTGTTTCATTGAGGCTAAAAATTAAAAAATATATAGCTTCAAACATATTAAGAATTGTTCACAAAACCCTTAGAAGCTCGAAAAAAGTTAACACATATAAGCAAGAAACCTCTTCTACCTCGCACTTACAGATTGAACCTTTGAAGAGCAGCTATTAGCTTCATTTCTATTTCTTTCTCTGGAGTAATAAAACTTGCTAAAACTCAAATATGCCATGCCTTTGATGTCTTGAATTTCTCTTCAATTAGAGACATCCATGCAATAGTATGGTGATTCCCCTCCCACACAAAAAATATCTTTTGAGATAAAAATGACCAATTAGCATCATCAACAATCTGTGCCTCAAACTCTGCATTTACATCCCTCCAACAAGAATCCCATGATTGTTCAATTTCATCTGTCACCTGTTGTGAAACACCATCCGGAAGTGTTGTAGATAAAATAAACATTCCCTTCTGTTGAATATATTTTTCAGCCTCTAGGGCTTGCTTTAGGCTATCCATATCAATTCGTAGGCCTCTCACTCTTGTGTTTACAACACAAAGACATAATGGGATCAAGGGAGAAATCTTTCCAGGATTGATTGCAAGAGATTCAATAACATCCTTCCCCTGGCCAATATCAAGTGCAGTAGGAAACTCTTGCTCAAACTCCTCATCTAGTTGTTTATCCTCTTTCTTTCTCTTCTTAGAAGATTCCTCCACAATTATAGTAGTGTCTTCAAAGTCTTCCATCTCCTTATCCTCTTCAACTCCAATTTCAACCTCTTTTTGAATCTCTAAATTTGGTGTAGATTCCACTTGCAAACTCCTCTTGCTACTTGTCCTTCCACCTCTCCTGCCTCCTCATTCTCCTCTTCCACCTCTCCCCCTCCTCTTAGAAGTTTTTAGTTTTACCATCCTGCCAATGTGACAAAAATGCATTTAAAAAAATCAAGGGAAAAGAAGTCCTCACATGGCATAGAATAGACTTACAAGATCAATTAAGTCTTGGCATTACTCCAATAGCATACAAAGAAAGCCCAAGAGTCTTCAAAATAGAAAATACCTGAAGCTTGATCATGATGCTGCTAATTGAAGCTGCACTTGACGAGATGATGAGGCTTGAGGAGACTAGCTGGACAACAAAAGCATACAAGGAAAAGTTATTAAGCATACAGGAACGAGTTATTAACCACAAAAGCATACAATATCTCGGATATACTATGTTGTGTAAGGGAAAGAAGGCAAGGAGGGGTGGCAAGGGGACAAGGAGGCCTTAGGGCAAATGTGAAAATTAAAGGCCAATAGACCCCTTTCATCGACGAAAGGGGTCTATTGGCCTTTAATTTTATTAAGGGCTCTCATGAAAATTAAAGGCAAGGCATACCAGACTCATTTCGAACATAACATATGGCTACAACAAACAAGCTGCACAGTAAATGGATAGAAAACTAAAAATCGGGCTACAACAGCGAATCTACATCTCCCTCATCGAACATGTAGAAACCACGCATGTAGTAACCTAGAAATGCAGATCAAGCAGAAAGCATGTCATTTTCGACCATTTGATGACTCATAAAAGTTAGAATGAGAAATCCATGAACATACTCGACCTTATTTACAAGCCTTTTGATTCCTCTAAGCCAATAACCAAGGGGTGTTCAATCAAGCGAGAACTCATGCCATATCCCCCACTTTTTCCATAAAGCAAGGTGCACCCAAAAGTTCTGACCATTTATTGTTTTCAACAAAATTTTGAGTACTCACGCTATGCATCCCAAGTTCTAGTGTTGCCCACACAGCATCAAGGGCATTTCCCAAATACCCAAGCGATTCGGCACTAAGGCATGAACAATGCTCAACCATACAGACTAGTTCCTATTCTATTCCATTCCGCGTGGCCATAAGCAAAGGCTCACAGTGCCTCCACAGTGCTCAAACAAATCGAGGGCGCAATGATCTTGCTATCATTCTCGTAGTATTACACGTAAAGATAGGGTAACAATGAGACGGCCATTTGCCACACAATCTCTTCTCACAAACTACACTGTGTATCGCCTTCAGCTAGCATCAGGACACAAACGACCAAGACTCAAAGTGCCATGAGCATTCCATGCAACGAGTACTACAACAAAGGCCTCGCTTCCTATCATTGGATGCGTGTGAAGACAGTAGTCTCCCACCAGGAACGAAGCTGTGTTAGGGGGGGGGATGCTCGAATGGTTCCTGAGCTTTGCTTGTGCACCTATTCAACTTCCATGTCAAGAGGACGTGTCGTGAAGCTTTGCAGTCACGTTCTCCATGCAATGCGTCCATTCCTTCCTTCTCAAGGATATCACCAGTCATCATTTGATGACTCATAAACGTCGGCAAGAGGCGTGATTGTGAAAGAATGGTGAAAGATTGCCTTTCCTTTTGAATGAAAAAAGCAGAGCTTGGCAGATATTTGAAGGCGATACACCGGAAAGGTAGGGCCATGAGTAGGTAAAGACAGAGGGGTAGGGGAGAGTGGCGAGAGCGAGGGAGGGAGCGAGGTAGAGGGACACAGAGAGGGTACAGAGAGGGGCAAGGAGGCAGAGGGATAGAGAGGGAGGGGTGAAGAGGAGAGGTGTGGAGAAAAGGGAGAGAGAGATTCAGAATGATGGGGGAGGTATCGGCTGGCGGCTTCTAGCAGTTAGGCAACAAATGCCGGATTGGGGGCTCCATCAACAACCTTGTAGGAAGCAATGAAGTTTCTCACCACGAGAGTGACGATACCATCACCAGGAAAGTAGAAGGTTCAATCAGGGACATCCTTGACAAGTGTAGAGATTGCCAGGTTGACAAGCTCAGGGTTTGTCATATTAGGAGTATCAACTCCAATGGTGGGTGCAAGTTGTGCTTCACCAATTCAAGCCCATGATGAAACAATAGTATTGCATGAAGATCGACCTCGACGTCGAGATGGCAAAGCAATCAGATGGCGAAACAAAACCTCCAAAGAAATGGAAAATAGAATTCAGAGGTCATTGGTCATGAAATGCATTGTTAAGGACGCAACAGTTGTGAAGGCCATGGAGCATGCTAAGTTCATTGTTTCTACAGAAGGATCAATGCAAAAAGGTATTGAATACAAGGTTGACATTTTTCTCCATTTCCTTCTTGCAATTGTGAAGACTTCATTGGACGATCACGCAAATTGGATGCCTATATTCCATGCAAACATATTTATTACATCTTCCTTTCGTACCTTGGATTGGATAGCAGAAATAATATGTTTGTTCACCAAGCCACCTTGAGAAAAAAAGAGATATTCTAGAAATTGTCCCGCATGCCTTGAGGTTTAGTTTTTGGAGACTGCACTTTCATGATGGTCAACAGAAAATGGAAGGGCTATCATAATAATCCTTTTTCCATGAGGATTTTGAACCACAAAAATAGTATTTTTTTGAAGACTGAACCTTCATGATGTTGAATACAAAATGAAAAGATATTTATAATAATTCTTTTTCCCATGAAGATTTTGAGCCACAAGAACAATGTTTTTGGAGCCTTTTGCATTTCTCCTTGTGTAAATTTTTGGTTTGTTTCTCTACTTGTTGATAATTGTGGCAGGACGCTTTGTAGGATGATTCTGCAATCACAAAACTTTCAATATGTCTTTTATGTGATAAATCATGTTTTCATTTACATATGAGTCCAAAATTAATGAAATAAGTGTTGAAGCGGGAAATCCATGATATCTAGAGGATTATCAGAACCTGTATCAGAATCAGAACTTCCCAGCAGATCAATGATATTCGAAGTATTCATAAAAACACTGACCTCTGTATCTGAGGGAAGTGCCAATTGACAACTGAAACAATCAGGAGTGTCGGATTCAGAACATTCATAAAGGGACTCGTCTGTCACACCTTGCGACACCACTTCCCATTGGTCAGGATCATTAACCAGAGGAAAGAAACCTTTGAGCTGCTTTTGCTGGGGATTCGTCGGTTTTTGCGGACAATCCTTTGCATAATGGCCCTTCTTACCGCAAATGAAACAGCCGGAAGTCTTCGCGGGAGGAAAACGTCACTTGCGTAGGAAACGCTGTGGACGGCGCTGGTAGCGGTGGTGCCAATGGATTTTACGGAGGCGCAGAAAACTTGTTGAACCACCACAAGAGCAACGGGTCCGTCTGGAAGAAATAGCTCGGCGACGATGAGAATAAGAATGAGACAACTGGCCGGAGGATTGAGTAGGACAGAAATCATGATGTCCTACAAACTGCTGGCAGATAGCAGGCGAGACCAGACTAATTTCTTTTAACTTGGTCTTCAGGGCATATTCTGTGCACTGCTTACGGATATAGACCTGAACAAGCTGAAAGAGATTAGCAAAAGTGAAATCAGCGACAGTTTTGTGTACCTCAGTCGGCTGATTATCAATATAATTGAGGATCTTGGTCTGTGCCTCAATTAAGGAATTGACAGCCTCGCCAAGCTTGTGAGGAAGGCTGAACAAATAATGACGCTTGGCAGAGACATCTACAAAAATGCCCGCTCAATAAACAAGTTGCTGTGCATGGGCATTATATTGTGCCAGCTGAAAGAGATCGCAGAGCTTGAGGGTGAAAAACTCATTTGAAGCTTGAGCTCTGTCGTCGGTGAAAGTGGGCAGGAATTGATTTGAGATCGCCGCAATGAGGGCATCTGGAGCATTGGCCTGGTGGTTGGAATCATGGCTGTTGAAAATTTGTTCCTTTGTTTCTTCGCTGAGGAACTCCCACCAGTTGGCCAATATACCAGTGAAACCTTTGGTGGTTTCGACCGCAGCATCACGCAGATTCCAGTGATACACAGTAACCAGGGACATCATATGTCCATATAAAATCTTGAGGATGTCTTTGATCGCCTGGGGAGATGCACCATCCAAATTCAGTACATAGCCGGGAAAGGATTTGTGTTTTTATGGGGTATTTATACAAGTTGGAGAGCTTCTCTCTCTGCATGTAACACAAAGTCGTATCACAAAGTTGTAACACAAAGTTGTATCACAAAGTCTTAACACAAAGTTGTATCACAAAGTTGTAACACAAAGTTGTATCACAAAGTCGTAACACATTCTCTCTCTTCATGTAGAAGATGTAACACAAAGTTGTTACACAAAGTCGTAACATAAACTTGTAACACAAACTTGCAACACAAAGTTGTTACACAAAGTCGTAACATAAAGTTGTGTCTAGAAGTTGTAACACAAAGTTGTAACACCTTCTCTTTCTTCATAAGTTCATGTTGGCACAGAGTCAACATACTCCCGGATCCATTTGATTACCCGTCCTTGGGTTATGGCTTATTGCGATCACATACCTGGGTTGCCATGTTTTTAGTCCAGTGGCTGTGGAACTTGTGTCGTGCCAGTCGGTCCTACTGTAGAGCCTTAGCACCATACAATTTTTGCACAGTTTCTAGGTAGCCTTTATCTACCATTTGCTTGAACAGAGATATGTGGCGTGCCTCCAAGAAGATCACTCTTTGATATAGTCGGCTTGTAATCTGAGCATCAATCCGTTCATTGGGATTAAAGCTGAGTGGAGGCAAATGGGAATCAGGGTAACATGGGACCTCCAGAATTAATGCTAATGTTTTGCAGAATATGGCACTTTGGCGAAGGAAGCGATCAATGTTGCCGCGCATTGTTTGTTCATGCTATTGAAGTGCTCGGATCATGGCGCCTTGGATAGTCCATTCTACACCAGAGTAGGGTTCGATCATTGGCCAATTAATGACTCGATCTTCAGCCAAAGTGTGTATGTTGGCTTCCCATCTTTTACGCCGTGGAACTGCATAGAACTTGGGATGGGTTCTGAGACATGGAGGTGCCCGTAAGTACTCCTTTAAGAAGCTTACATCAAAGAGCTTGGGACGGCGCCAATCAGGTTGTGGATCCAATTTGCTAATCCAACCTTCACTTATTTGGTGCTGACGAAGATTGGTAGGAAAGTCACCCAGGGTCCATCCACCGCGAGTTTTCATATCAGGATATTTGCTCCAAAATTCCTTGATGGGGTTACTGGGAAGTGGTATCTCATCAAAATCATACCCATCATTGGAACTTGGCATGGGTGTACGAATTGGATTATCCGGATCTTGATATTCAAAATCAAATACTGCATCATTTTCTGTTGATGGAAGCACCAGAAGTGTCGGAGGTGATGACGGGGCCGGGAGAGAAGCAGGGGACATGGGGGAGAAATATGGCTGAGTGATAGTGGCGAAAGGGGGAGCAGAGGGGAGGGGGGGAAGAAATGGGCAAATGGTTTGAGCAGCTTGGTAATCCTCAAGGGTAGGATTAGCAAGGGAGGGGAAAAAGCTAGGTGTGAGGGGCTCGTAAGTTTGTGATTGTTGGGTAAGTTGAAAATGGTGAGAGGCATGAGCAAAGAGACGATGGAGGGAATAGATGTTAGGATGGAGCTCGGGGAAGGTTAAGAGGGTGGTAGCAGCAAGGGGAAGTGAGGTTATGATGTTGGCAGAAAGAGTGGTTAGATATGGGAAGTTGGATGTGAGATAGGCCTTGTCATCGTCCGACACTTCTTTTTGCTGGTGCGATGGGATGATCAGCTGCATGGGTTGGATGTCGGTTATGTCATACCGTGCAAATAAAAGGGATGGCCTTTGCAGCAATGGCAACAAACCTGCAATAACCCTGAGGGGAGGACTACCCATGAGGCAGGCATATGCAATGAAAGCATCCGTCCTGAGAGTTATAAACCCGGCATGTGTAGACAGGCAGAAGATATTCTTATCATCTTCAGACAAGTCTTGGCAAATTATGCGCAGGGTTTTAATCCCGATGGATCATTTCCAGTTGATTGTTGGATGAGCAGATATGATCTTGAGTTGGAGTTGCTTCCATTGGATAAGCACGCGTGCGTGGAGGTGATCTTCCATTTGTAGAGCAGCCACAAGCTCTTCATACACCACGGTTGTGCATTGTAGTGGGCCGTCATTGGTGTTGTCTTCCAATGCCTCATTGTTGCGCACTAGCAATTGGAGTTCAAGCTTGGAGATGGCTATTTTTTGGGAGTGCATCTCATTCATCTTTTCCTTGTACTGATGGTAGATGGTTGTGTATGCCTCTTTAAGCTTTTTCATTTGCAAGGTGACCTTTGCCTGTTGAGGAATGTCTTCAGTGGTATTGGACCATTGGTCCAAGAACTGGGCTTGTGAAGTGCTGGCCTCTTGAACAGTAGCAAGTTGGTCTTTTAAGAGTCGGCATTCCCTTGTAAGCTCATCAATGCTAAAGGCACGTACTGCCAAAGATTGTTGCATGTCTTCAAGCTTGTCCTTGCAATCCTGGAGTTCTTCTTTGTGGATTGCCATTGCTTCTACTGCTGCAGTCAGCGGTGTTTGACTTTGGTGGAGGTTGGAGGTCACATCCCTTACGGCCTTCTCTTGAGCTTGGAGAGCCTGGTTCATGCGCACTTCTTCTACCTCCTTCTCATCTATCTGTGCCCGAAGTGTCTTGACCTCTATGGCGATTGCCTGGAATTGGTCTTCGATTTCTGATGCCGTCTGCCTTTCCAATTCTCTTGCATATGCTTCCTTAGCCAAGCTAGTGAAGAGTTCTGACATTTGGATCATTTGGCTAGCTTGATGCTGGAGAATGACAGATGGTGATGAGGTCTGGCGATATTGCTGATACAAGTGGTGCCCATGTAGCCATCCCGAGGGTTCTGTATTACTTGGGAGAGGTTGTTCCAATGGCATTTCACTCCCTTGTGGACAATAGTCATACTGCTGATCTGGCACGAGTTCTCCTTGGGGCTCATCGACTGGCATGGCGTCGATGGGTGGTTCGAGTGCTGATGTGGTCGCAAGCTCTGGTGCCTCAGGTTCGGGTGCCAACCTTGTCTCAAGCTCGGGTTGGTGCTGTTGGTGGAGACTTAGTGGTTGCAGTTGTGCACCGAGCTGAAGCATTTCCTGGGGCAATTCTGCAATCCTGCTTTCCAGAATAGGAACTTCTGTTAAGGCATCTGTACTTATCAATGTGATAGTTGGAGCAGTTGATGATGGCTCCCATACTGGTGAGAAGGGTATGTCCAACTCCTCAATTGGCTTTGGAGACTGGGGCAGAGTCATTTCTCTTTCTTGTAGTTCTTTTTTGATGATTATAGCCAATAAGTGCGGAATTTTACATTTCTGGCCTAAAGAACCATCGAGTTTTTTGGTAAAGAAAATGACAAAGTGTTGGACCCAGTCTTGTTTGAGCTTCCTACTCAGCAAAACAAATGTGCGGAGTGGAAGGGAGCGTTCCTTGCCATTTTTTATTCCCAGGATGGTGGAGAGAAATTGTGCTGCTTCTTTGAGGCGAGGGTCAAGGATTGTGCAAAGCAAGATGCCATCTCTATGGATCAGGGTACCCTTGGTGAGGAGAGACTGTACTTCGATAAACTTTGCATCCGCAGACCTTTTAGGGTATTCGCCACCTTTCTTTGGCAGAGAGAAAGCCCTTTGAATGACTGTACTGTCGAGGATAATGTTCAGTGGGCTCTGCTGTACAGTGATTGTACCGTACTTGCCATCCGTTGCATTGCTGGAGTAGTAAGAGTGGAGAAAGTCCTTGATGTAGGTGGTCATGATAGGACTGTCCTCCAAGGATTTGAGGCTCTCATGCAAATTGCCTAGACCCCGTTGCTCTAAGTAAGATGTTGCTTCCTGGGAAAGAGCATAAGTCGAGGTGGGTGGCCAGACAAGTTCTAATGATTGGGCCTTGTTAATAGTTGTGTAGGCCGGCTGTGACTGGGGTGGCATTTGTTCTGCTTGGACATGCACTGAATCTTCTTCGGAGCTATCGCTTTGGACCACGAACGCCTGTGGTCTCCGTGGTTGAGAGGATGTAGATGGCTACGAACTCTGGAGGGGTCCCGTGGTTGAGGCGGTGGGCTCTTTCTGCACATCCTCTTTAGTGGCGGCATCTTTTCTAAACCTGCATCCATGTACATGTAGTGTACCATTGATCATTACATTGATTGGCATGCCTGTATGACCTTTCTGTGTGTGTGTGGGAGAGAGATCCTTTTTTTTTTATACATCTTTTGAGAGTGTGGAATGAAAGTGTGTGGTACAATTATTCATGCAATCATCTATGTGTCTAAGCGAAAGCGTGTGAGTGCACGTGACCTAGTAGCTAAGTAGGGACTAACTATATGCTTTTTTGCTGGGATTTTCATAGGGCAGCTAGAACTCATTCACCAATCCTGAGCTCTAGGTAAAATCGATTGAGGCTACCTATATGTGCGAAGACGTACATATGCAAGTGAGTGCTCGTGATACAATCTAATCCTAACTAAGGAAGACTTGGTTTCCCAAATCTTCGTTTTTGTCGGGGATGGCTCGCGTGTTGATGTAGTAGCGCTTCAGTCGGCTCCCATTTATTGTTGTGTTGAATTGGACTCCATCTAGTGTTTCAAGTAGCACAGCTCCGATGGGATTCATCTTTCGTACTCGGTAGGGTCCTTGACCTAGATACTTCAGTTTTCCCTTGTGTACTTTAGCATTGTATAACAGGACTAAGTCGCCTTCCTTGATGTCTTTAGCTTTCAGATTCCTTTCAAACCATGCCTTTCTTCGACGTTTTTCTATTGTCATGGCATGATAAGCGACTAGTCTTGTCTCTGTATGCTTTTCCAACTGACAGAGCCTTTCTTTCAAGGACTCATGATCACCCATGCGTTCCTGTATTGCGATGCGTAGACTTGGTATTACAAATTCGAGTGGGACCACGGCTTCAAGGCTGTACACCAATTGAAAAGGTGTGTTCCCTGTACTGACCTTGAATGTGGTTCTATATGCCCATAAGGCTGCATTCAGTTTCTCTGCCCAATCAGAACGCTGTGGTTCTACTACCTTGGTGAGGATATTGCATATGATTTTGTTTGTGGATTCTGCTAGTCCATTCCCTTGGGGATAGTAGGGTGTGCTTTTTCTATGGATGACCATGAAGCCAGACAAGAGTTCTTGGATTACCTCATTGACAAAATGTGTGCCTCTATCCGACACAATTTCAATGGGGCATCCGAGTCAGGTGATCACATGTTCGTACAAGAATCTTGCTGTGCTTTTGGCATCTACCTTTCTGACTGCTTTAGCTTCAGCCCATTTTGTAAAGTAATCAGTGGCCACAATGATGTAGCGTGCCTGTGTTCCTTTTGCTACTGGATGTATGGGACCCACATAATCAATCCCCCATTTTTCAAATGGCTGTTGTGCAACAATTGTTGTTAGGGGATTGAAGTCTTTGTGTTGTGGTTTAATAGTTCGCTAGCAAACATCACAGCCTTTTACATATTCATAGGCATCTGCCCACAGTGTTGGCCACTAGTAGCCTACGAGGAGAACTTTTCTTGCTGTGGCTTCCCCTTGGAAGTGTCCTCCTGCAATGCCTTCATGGACTTCACTCAGGATTGGCAGGATCTCATTAGGCATTACACATCTTCTTAATATCTGGTCCTTGCCCATCTTGTATAGTTGTCCTGCAATGAGTTGATATGGTGCAGCCTTTAGAATCAATTTTCTGGCATCTACTGCTTTCATGTCAGGGGGTGGTCTTCCTGCCATCAAGTACCCAATGATATCTCCACACCATTCTGGAACAGCATCTATTTGAAATAGTGTGGCATTTGGTAAGTCATCTTCTATTCCAGTGGCTTCTTCTCCTGTCTTGACTCGAGACATGTGATCGGCAATGTAGTGTTGGGCACCTTTGCGGACCACAATTTTGAAGTTGAATTCTTGCAGCAAGAGGAGCCATCTGGTTATTCTTCCTGTGGTACACGGACGGTTCACAAGATAAAGCAATGCTTGATGATCGGTGTAGAAGACAAAATCATTTGCGAGTAGATAGTGCCAAAATTTCTTTACACTATACACCATTGCTAGGGCTTCTCTTTCTGTGGTTGTATAGTTGATCTCTGCATCATTGAGTTGTCGACTGGCGAAGTAGACGGGGTAGTCTTTCTTATGTTCACTCGGTTGACAAAGCACACTCCCAATTGCATACTTGGATCCATCCGTATGAACATGAAAATCAATATCCCAATTGGGAGATAGAAGGATGGGTGCTGTGATTAGGCGCCACTTTAAAAGCTCAAAGGTTTGGTCGCACTCTTCGGTCCATAAGAACTCCACTAATAATTTGTAAAGTGGTCTAGCTATCATGGCATACCGCAATATAAATCTTCTATAATAGCCGGCATGTCCCATAAAGACCTGTACACCTTTGGAATTTGTAGGAGGAGGCAATTCCATGATGATCTTGATTTTGTCCATGTCAGTTGCAATCCCATGTTGACAGACGATGTGTCCCAAAACAACTCCGTGGGTGACCATGAACTGGAATTTTGTTGGATTTAGGGAGATGCCATACTCCCTCATTTGATTAATACTTCTTCCAGACATTTGAAGTGGTCCTGTTTGGTTGAATGGATGCACAAATCATCCAAGAACACCTGTAAAAACTTATTCAAGAATGACTTGAAAGCTATGAACATGACTCACTGGAATGTGGCTGGGGCATTACAAAGGCCGAATGGCATGACTCTATATGCAAAAATACCCCATTCTGTAGCAAATGCTGTTTTTGATTGGTCTTGAGGAGCAATTTGTACTTGGTTATAGCCACTGAAGCCATCCAAGAAGCTATAAATTTCGGATCCTGCCACCTTTTCCAACACTGTTTCTGTTAAGGGTAGGGGGTAGTGATCCCTAATTGTGGCGGCATTCACATTTTTCAAGTTTACGCATATTCTGAGCTTCTTGTTGCGTTTAGGCACAATGACAATGGGTGAAACCCAATCAGTGTGCTCTATCTCGTAGATGAATCCGGCATCTAGGAGTTTTTCCAGCTCGTCATAAACCATGGTGCCATATTTAGGATTTGTGCGATAAGGTCCACATACCTTAGGGCGAGCACCTTCCCTTATAGGGATCGTGTGAACTGCCACTTCTGGTGAAATTCCTTTCATCTCTTTGTATGACCATGCTAGGCAGTCACGGTATTCCATTACGAGGTCTTTGAGTTTGATTTCATCTTCTTGACGGAGCTGTTTCCCAATGAAAACCAACTTTTCTTCCTCCCCTTCAAGGGCGAGGTTTATTGTGCGTGTTTTTGCCGGTCCCTCATAGATTGGAGTTTCTCCAATGCTATCGGTTTCTTGAACTTCAGATTCTCTGATTGGTCTTGGCATTGCTATTGGTGCACTGCCACTTGTATAATTCTTAAAGTATTCCGGCACTGCTCGAAGATCGGCCTCTGATGGGGTTGAACTAGCCTGAGATGTGTCATGAGTACTGGGTGGCATAGTTGCATTTAGTAATTTGTTAGGCTCTTCTTTCCTTTCTTTTTCTGAAGTCTTTGAATCGAGCTTCATCCGCATATGTGGCTTATATTTCCGAAACTTCTTACGTTGGGAACTATGGGGTAACTTTTCCACTGGTAAGGTGTTTCCAAGTAAGGGTTCATGTGCTGCACATACTCCTTCCAGTCCTTCAGGGGACCATTCAAGAGGTGGTGGTTTTGACTTTGAGGGGACTACCTTTGCAAGATACAATTCCACAATCCGTGTTTGGACTCGTTCGAATTCATTGAAGTGTTCGGCCTTGGCTCTTCTCTGCGATTTCCTCCGGCAGCTTTCTTGCGGGATCTTCTGCTGTTATGCAACTGTGGAGGTTCAACTTTTGGGAGCTCGACTGCCATCAAGGCATGCAGAATGGCTAGGTCATTATCAAAGATTTGATCTTCAATTTCAGCATTGGCAGCCTCTGTTTCAAGGTCCCAAGGAAAATCTGAGTCATTATTGGTATGGGTACCTTCTTCAGGTTCATTATCCCATTCGAGGTCAGCCATAAAGAAAGGCATTTCTAGATCAATTGGTTCTTCATGCGTCGGTGGAGCATCGACCTGTAGTGTGTTAACATCTATCTGTGTGTGAACATGGGGTCTAATGAATGGCAGTTGTCGATGGTTGCCAATGTTTGTATCCAGTTATTGACATTGCTTTGTGAGTCACCTACTATGGCATGCTGTTGCAAGGGATCTGATTTGCTCGAGATTGTCGTGGAAGATGTGTCATCCAATGCTCTAGGAACAATGGGTTTAATAGCTCCTGTCCCCACATTCACCCTGACTGCATTGTCTCGATTCTGGATTGTCAATCTATCAGTGCCCCAGTCATGGAGGACTGATGCTTCCCGTAACCAAGGACGTCCCAGTAAGATTTGATAGGATTTTTTGGGGAGATCCAAGATTGTGAATTAAAGGGAAAAGCGGACTCCTACGATCTTTGTGGACACGCCATTCACTATTCCCAAGGGTTTAGCCCGTGAATCATCGGCAAGGCGTATGTTGAAATTAGCCTTTTGCATTGGTGGGAGACCCCATTCTTCGTAAAGCTCCTTTGATAGGACATTGACACCTGCTCCACCATCCACTATGGCTTGGATTTCATTATATGCCTTGTGGATCAAAGGCACAGTGATGTTGCGTCTGTCATCTTTCTCACCCATCCGCACAGGGATATCATCAATGTCGTTCATAGGTGGAGGGGGATTTGTGAGTTCAATCTATCCTTTGAAACTCTCCCACAGATTGGGACAATTTCGTAAGAGGATTCCGACGGGAATGGACACAGGGCAACTCAGGATGCTAGAGAGTGCAGCTCCTTCAAGTTGACGTGGCGGTACATTCTGTTGTGGAGTTTGTTGTTGGAACAAGGGCTCGAGTACAGTATCAATACTTTGTGGGGCCAAGTCATGGAGTGGGTCTTGAGCTTGTTTCTGAGCCTCAAATTGAGCTTGTTCATTTTGGACCCATTGCTGAAGTGCCTGAAAACGAGCCTTCTCCACCTCTGCATTCGGGAATGGAGCTTCTTTTATTCGAGGCTCGGGAGTTGATGTAGATGAACTCGGCTGCTCATTGCTTGGCGGAGGTGGAGGCACTTGTGCTTTCTTTCTCAGAAGTCGCTTTGGTTGGATCGGAATGATAGGATCCTTCGTAGCCGCTTTCTGTTGGCGTGTAATTACATTGATAGGTTGTGACCTTAGACTTGCCGGACCCAGACTTTGATGGTCCACCCCAATGATGCCGATGGGGACATCAGGCTTAACCTCTGTTTGTTCTGGGACCTTATTTTTCATGGGACAATCCATACAGGCATGTCCTATGCCACAATCTCTGCAGAGTGGTTGGAAAGTGGCTGGGCTACCGCGATGAGGGCACTCTGCGATTCTATGATTTTCTCCACAACCGTAACACTTGATTGGTGCGCGAAATGTGTTGGGTCGCACTTGATTTGCATAGACTGGTATTAGACCCTCTGCACCTTCTACATAGTACACTGGATACTCTGCTTCATACTCAAATAGTGAGTCTACTTCTTCGGCTTGTAATTGAGGAGCTGGATTTGGTGCTCTTGGATACGGTCGTGGATTCGGATTCCTAAGTAGTTGTGGGACTTGTGTCCGAACGGGAACAGGATTTAGTCTCGGAGCTGGGGGCGCTTGTGCAAGTGCCGGTTGCCTATATACTGGCATGGGTGCCGCTTGGTATTGTGGTGGTCGAGGCGGATTGTTGCGCATGTTGAAGATGCAACTGGTCTCATCATGGCCACCGATGACACAGATATGGCACCACAACCGTGGTGGTGGATTTGCTTGTGCATTGATTCTTGCTCTTAGGACTGGGCATTCATTTGCTGTATGATTGGCCAAGCAGTGTGGGCACCAGACATTTTCTCGCCGTGGATATGTTTGAGTTGGCGGCTGAGACAAGTGAAGTTTTTGATCCATGGCCTGCATCATATCTTCTTTCAGCTTCAAGGTCATGGCCTCGAGGCGATCTTCATTGGATGTTTCGGCCGTGTCCTTTGATTTACCTTTTTTCGAGTGCTTATCTCGTGTATTTGATCTGGCATCATCACTGCTATTGTCTGAATCTGTCATGCCATCTTCGATGTCAATGGCTGCCACATGAGCAGCACTGAATGTTTCATAGCTACTTATCTTTTTCATATCCTTGCGAATTTTCTTTCTTAGACCTGCTATGAACCATGCCGTGAGGTACTTTGCATCTGGGCGTGGGTCACATTTGGCGATCAATCTCTTCATCTTTCCCAGGTATGTGCGTACATCTTCCCTCCGGCCTTGTTCGATCTTGCTGAGTTGGAGAGCGGGATCATCTTGTAGCCTCTCCGTTTGAAAGCGACGTTTGAATTCGGTTTGAAGTAGGTCCCATGTAGCACATTCTTCCACAAGAAGGTCGAGGTACCATTCTGACGCCTCATCAGTTAAGGCCATTGGAAACCAAGCCACCTTAGTTTCATGGGATTGATCACCACCTGCTCGACATGCGGCATCAAAATGTTGGAGGAAGCGAGCAGGGTCTCCCCTACCATTATATTTGGGAAGTTCCAGTTTTCCCAAGGGGCGTCGGCCGTGATTGTTGTGATTTCGTCGATTGAAGAAGTTGTCAGCCTCGGCATCGAGCTCGATGTCCCCATCATGCTCAGGACGACGTCCAGCCATGTTGGGGCGTGGAGGAGTTAAAGGAAGTTGTTGAACCTTAGGGGGGGATTCGGGGTAGAGGATTGGCGGGGGCGGTTGTTGCAGTGGAGTAAGTTGCGGATTGGGCGAGCATTGGAGTCGAAGTCGTTGGCCGAAACGTAACTGCATGCAGATGGTGCGTGATTGGCTAAGGGGATCGCTACCCCAAGGGCAGGCGTGGAGGTGGTGTCGTTAGGAGAGTTAGAGTGATGTTAGTTTGTGTAGGGACCGTCGTGTTAATAATGTACCTAGGATTGTCCTACGTTTGTAGGGAAATATGCCGGTGTAGACGGATCGTTAATCGGAGGTCGCGGCGTGAAAATACGAGTGAATTAATGCAAAATGAGGCCCACACGGGGGCACGAATGAACGTGTACTAGGGATGCCGAAATGGTGTGCAATGGGCTGGAAAAATACCCCGTAACGTGGTGTTTCCGTGTGTGAAATCTGGGTTCAAACGGGGTTCAATTTGGGTCCCAAACGGATGAGTTTCAAGGGGTTAAAGGAGGGGTAAATTTGGCGTTTGGGGGGGTCCTAATGGTGGTGTGAATGGACTTTAAGTCCAACCGAGGGGTTGAAACCAAGTGACTCTAGTTAGACTAACTAACCTAGATCCTCCCAGTTACTATAACTGGGAGGTTTAACTAACTGTAGTTAGATACGAACTGAAGAGTTAGTCTAACCTAACCGAGGGCTAACTAAACTAACCTAACCGTAGTTACTACTAACCAAACCTACGTAGCTAATCTAACTAAGGTTAACTAACTAACCTACGGTTAACTAACTTAACCTAACTGTAGTTAGTACTAACCTAACTATGGTAAAACTAACCCTAGAGTTAATTTTAGGTTAGGTTTAGTTATTTTTTATTTTTTTTTCCTTGGTTCTAAGGGGGGGCTGCCCGACGGCGGCGCCCTGGGGGGCTGCCCGAGGTGGCGCAGGGGTGGGACGGGGGTGCGCGGGGGGTGGCGAGCGAGGGGAGGGCGGGGGAGGTGGCGAGCGGGGGGAGGGCGGGGGTGCGGCGGGGGAGGGCGGGGGCAATGGCGGGGGAGTGGCGCAGGGGGGTGAGGGGCATGCGAGGGGGAGGCGCGCGGGGGGGCGGGGGAGGGGTGTGAGGGGAGGCGGAAGGGGCGTGCGGGCGCGGGAGCGGGGCAGGGGAGGGCGGGGGGTGAGAGAGGAGAGGGGGCGGGGTGAGTGCGGGCGCGGGGGCGTGGGGGGGGAAACGTGCGAGGGGGGTGGCGGGGGAGGGCGGGGGTGAGAGAGGAGAGGGGGCGGGGTGAGTGCAGGCGCGGGGCGCGGGGCGGTGAGCGGGGCGGGGAGCGGGGTAGCGGGGGTAGGGTTAGGCTGGCGGGGCGGGGCGCACAGGGGCGGCGCGGGGTAGGGTAGCGGGGGGCAGTGAGCAGGGCGGGGAGCGGGGTAGCGGGTGGTGGGCGGGGCGGGGTGCGTAGGGGCGGCGCGGGGGTAGCGCGGGGCGCGCGGGGGCGGCGCCGCGCCGCGGGGCGGGGCGGTGCCCGTAGGGGCAGCGCAGGGCACAGGGGCGGCGTCGCGCCGCGGGGCGGGTCGCAGAGCCGCCGCGGGGCGGCCGGCGGGGGTGGGGGGGAGAGAGGGGGATGGGGGGCGAGGGGGGTAAGGAGGACAGAGGGGGATGGGGGGGCGAGGGGGGTAAGGAGGAGAGAGGGGGATGGGGGCGAGGGGGGTAAGGAGGAGAGAGGGGGATGGGGGACGAGGGGGGTAAGGGGGAGAGAGGGGGATGGGGGGCGAGGGGGGTAAGGAGGAGAGAGGGGGATGGGGGGACGAGGGGGGTAAGGAGGAGAGAGGGGGATGGGGGGCGAGGGGGGTAAGGGGGAGAGAGAGAGAAGGGGTGGGGAGGGAATGAGGGGGAGAGAGGAGAGAGTGAGAGAGAGAGGGGGTTGGAGAGAGAAAGGTGAGAGAGGGGGATGGGGGAGGGGGGAGGGGGAGATGAAGGGGGAGGGGGGAGGTGGTGGTGGAGGGGGGGGGGAAGAGGGGGAGGGGGGAGGAGGTGGAGGGGGAGGGGAGATGAAGGGGAAGGGGGGAGGTGGTGGTGGAGGGGGGGGAAATGGAAGGGGGAGGGGGGAGGTGGTGGGGAGGGGGGGGGAAAGAGGGGGAGGGGGAGGAGGTGGAGGGGGAGGGAGAGGGGGAGGGGGGAGGTGGTAGTGGAGGGGGAGGGGGAGATGAAGGGGGAGGGGGGAGGTGGTGGGAGGGGGGAAAGGAAGGGGGAGGGGGGAGGTGGTGGTGGAGGGGGGGGGAAAGAGGGGGAGGGGGGGGAGGAGGTGGAGGGGAGGGGGAGAGGGGGGTGGGGAGGTGGTAGTGGAGGGGAGGGGGAGATGAAGGGGGAGGGGGGGAGGTGGTGGTGGAGGGGGGAAAGGAGGGGAGGGGGGGGAGGAGGTGGAGGGGGAGGGGGAGAGGTGGTGGAGAGGGGGAAAAGAGGGGGAGGGGGGAGGAGGTGGAGGGGGAGGGGGAGATGAAGGGGGAGGGGGGAGGTGGTGGTGGAGGGGGGGGGAAATGAAGGGGGAGGGGGGAGGTGGTGGTGGAGGGGGGGGGGAAAGAGGGGGAGGGGGGAGGAGGTGGAGGGGGAGGGGGAGAGGGGGAGGAGGGAGGTGGTAGTGGAGGGGGAGGGGGGAGGGGGAGGGGGGAGGTGGTAGTGGAGGGGGAGGGGGAGATGAAGGGGGAGGGGGGAGGAGGTGGAGGGGGAGGGGGAGATGAAGGGGAAGGGGGAGGTGGTGGTGGAGGGGGGGAAATGAAGGGGGAGGGGGAGGTGGTGGTGGAGGGGGGGGGAAAGAGGGGGAGGGGGGAGGAGGTGGAGGGGGAGGGGGAGAGGGGGAGGGGGGAGGTGGTAGTGGAGGGGGACGGGGAGATGAAGGGGAGGGGGGAGGTGGTGGTGGAGGGGGGGAAATGAAGGGGGAGGGGGGAGGTGGTGGTGGAGGGGGGGGGAAAGAGGGGGAGGGGGGAGGAGGTGGAGGGGGAGGGGGAGAGGGGGAGGGGGGAGGTGGTAGTGGAGGGGGAGGGGGAGATGAAGGGGGAGGGGGGAGGTGGTGGTGGAGGGGGGGAAATGAAGGGGGAGGGGGGAGGTGGTGGTGGCGGGGGGGGAAAGAGGGGGAGGGGGGAGGAGGGGGAGGGGGAGGGGGAGAGGGGGAGGGGGGAGGTGGTAGTGGAGGGGGAGGGGGAGAGAGGGAGGTGGAGATGAAGGGGGAGGGGGAGAGGGGAGGTGGTAGTGGAGGGGGAGGGGGAGAGGGGGAGGTGGAGATGGAGGGGGAGGGGGAGGGGGGGGTGGTAGTGGAGGGGGAGGGGGAGAGGGGGAGGTGGAGATGAAGAGGGAGGGGGAGGGGGGGGTGGTAGTGGAGGGGGAGGGGGAGAGGGGGAGGTGGAGATGAAGGGGGAGGGGGAGAGGGGAGGTGGTAGTGGAGGGGGAGGGGGAGAGGGGGAGGTGGAGATGAAGGGGGAGGGGGAGAGGGGAGGTGGTAGGGAGGGGGAGGGGGAGAGGGGGAGGTGGAGATGAAGGGGGAGGGGGAGAGGGGAGGTGGTAGTGGAGGGGGAGGGGGAGAGGGGGAGGTGGAGATGAAAGGGGAGGGGGAGAGGGGGAGATGGTGGTGGAGGGGGGAGGGGTAAAAGAGCAACAAAAAAAAACTGAAAGACGGAAATGAAAAGCAAGGAGAATTGGTTACCTGACGCTCTCCAAGTCTTTCTCGATGTAACGGGATTGTCGCGGAACAATGGACGGTGGGTGGAAGGCTAGGTCATCGCTGCGAGAAGGGCTCGATGTCACTTACATGGCGAGGATAGGAGTAAGGGGGCGGTCGATGGAGAGGGAGGAGTGTCTTGCGTGGGGCTCGGAAGGAGGAAGAGAATGGAGGCAAAAAGTGAAAGATGAAGAATGAGGGGGGGTGGAGTAGGTTTTTATAGGTTTGGATTTTAGGTTTAGGGTTTAACCCTAAACTCTTCCCGAGCCATAACTCTTTATGGAGAGCTCGGTTTGCCTTTCTGTAAAAAGGTAAAATGATCGTAATTGAAAGCTCTACGCAACCGTGTCCACTACCTAGCCGAATTGTACATCATGTGGCTTTTACACCTACCTACGCATGTTTACTCGCTACTTGAGATGCTAGTCTCCTCGGCAACGGCGCCAAATGTTGGCTCTTTCCTACTGCTTTCGTAGGAAGAGCTGGGTATTCTATGTTGCAGGGTTCCGAGGCTTTTCGTCACCTACAGATATATTGGGATTGTCGTTGTAGTATATGTGTAGCTTAGGACCTCGAGTCGTGTTCCGGTGAGAGATGTAGGCTTAAGTGTGGTAAGTAAACAAAGTGTAAGCATGTGTAAAAGGCACGTAAACCATTGTTGTTGGGGTAATGAAGGCTTTCGCCTTCATTGGGGGTTGTAGGGTTTACGAGGAGTTTAAGGGTTCAGAAGGAGGTTCCAGGGTTTAGAAAGAGTTCCAGGGTTCAGAAAGAGTTCCAGGGTTCAGAAAGAGTTCCAGGGTTTAGAAGAAGGTTCCAAGGTTTAGAAGGAGTCCAGGGTTAGAGGGAGGATTCAAGGTTCAAAGTAGAATACATGGTGGAGAACTCGTCTCCGTCATAGATCATGGAGTTCAAGGGTTTAGGAAAGCATAGGAGTGGAAGAGGAAGAAGGTGTAAGAGCATGGGTGAAGGAAGAGAGAGAGGAGGAAGGAGGAGGAGGGAAGAGGAGGAGGGAGGGGGAGGAGAGAGGAGGAGGAGGAGGAGGGAGGAGGAGGAGGAGGAGGAGGAGGAGGGAGGAGGAGGAGAAGGAGGAAGGAGGAGGGAGGAGGAGAGGGAGAGGGTGGGTTGCAGGGTTGGAGGAGAGGGGAGAAGGTTGCAAGGTTAGGACATGCTTTTGGACGTGCAGTGCAAGGAAGCATGGACACTTGAGACAAATGCTTGGAATACCAATGTAGACTCAACACAATGCCCCAAGAGTCTGGGCTTCATTCCATTATGGGGTATTTATACAAGTTGGAGAGCTTCTCTCTCTGCATGTAACACAAAGTCGTATCACAAAGTTGTAACACAAAGTTGTATCACAAAGTCGTAACATAAAGTTGTATCACAAAGTTGTAACACAAAGTTGTATCACAAAGTCGTAACACATTCTCTCTCTTCATGTAGAAGATGTAACACAAAGTTGTTACACAAAGTCGTAACATAAACTTGTAGCACAAACTTGCAACACAAAGTTGTTACACAAAGTCGTAACATAAAGTTGTGTCTAGAAGTTGTAACACAAAGTTGTAACACCTTCTCTTTCTTCATAAGTTCATGTTGGCACAGAGTCAACACTTCAACGGGGAGCGGCAGCGACAGGGTCCCAGACCTCTTCGAAAGAGCGCACACACCAGAGTAACTAGGCTCTGATACCAAAAGAGCAAAACACACCCGAGCTTCAGAACTTACTCAGATTTCATACACATAACGGGCACCGATGATAATAGTGAGCGGAATAGAGAAGTGAAATCGGGCGATGACACAACGATAAGGAGAAGATAGCGTGGATATGGAGTAGGGGGATGTGAACCACAAGCACGAGCGGAGTGAGACGAAGCGAACATAAGACTATAGAAGATCCGGATAGGAGAGCCTGGGAGCGTAAGAGCAGAAGCAAGAGACAACATAAGGGAAGAGTGCAAGACAAGGAGGGAAGCAAGACTTTGTATTATCGAAGGAGA